>NC_057713.1:96462178-96464249 GCF_004010195.1 Chiloscyllium plagiosum
CTCTAGGAGTTCCCTGGCTGTTCTCTGTCTGGCTTGCCCTATGATAGTAGTGTTGTCCCAGTCGTATTCATGTTGCTTGTTGTCTGCGTGTGTGTGAATTTGACTGGGACAACACTACTATCATAGGGCAAGCCAGACAGAGAACAGCCAGGGAATTCCTAGAGGCATGGCATTCATCCACAAACTCCATCAACAAACACATCGACCTGGACCCAATATACCAACCACTACAGCGGACATCTGAAACTGACAACCGGAAGCAACAGGGACAGACCACTATAAACACCGGAGGAAACATCAAAGAAGCGCTTCGCAGGAGGCTCCCAAGCACTGATGATGTCGCCTAGCCAGGGGACGAAACGTTTGCAACAAAAACTTCCAGCTCGGCGAACAGAATCAGTAAAGGGATGCTGACAGTTTTATGGATGCCAGCATCTGAAGTATCTCATCAGTATCATGAAATGTAAAGTTAACTCCAATTTCATTGTCCAATTTAGAGAAGCATCTTGGAGAAATTAAGACAGCACAAACAAATTTGTTCAAAAAAAATCCAGGAGATCCTATTCCTCAGGATGGATTGATATAGTTCGTTAGATATTCAAATCGACCAGTGGAAATATTCTATTAAGATTTGTGCCCATTGATAAGAAATACGAGAGAGACAGAAGAGACATTTGTACTTATATGGTCCCTTTCACTACCTCAGGTATTCCAAAGCACTTTACAGCCAAATGCATATTTTCTTGAAGTGCAATCACTGTTGTAATGTAGGAAAGTGGCAACTGAATTACACACAGCAAATTAGTACAGAATTACGACAGAATAAGCTTTTTCTAGTGAAATCAGTCGAGGTCTATTGGTCAGGACATGAAGGATAATTCCCCGATCTTACTTTCATTATGTTGTAGGATATTTTGCATCTACCTAAGAGGGTAGATCTAGAAGACTTACCTCCAACAGTTCAGCACTTCTTCATGGCCACAGTGGAAAGTCAACCTAGTTTAGGTGTTCAAGCATCTGGAGTGGAATTTGAATCTCTCCTTCTGAGTTAAGGGCAAGTGTGCTACCCACTGAGTCACAGTCAAAGCATCTAACCTGGAGGTTGCCAAGTTACAACACTGAACCAATTCCCAGATCAATTTCATAGTGTCATAGCACCATACAGCATGGAAACAGGCTCTTTGGTCCAACTCATCCATGCTTAACAGGTTTCCTAAACTCAACTAGTCCCAACTGACAAGGCAAATATACTGCATGGGCTTCAACCAAATGACTATGTCTCAAAGTGAAAGGGGATCAATCCTTAGTGAAATGAGGGTAACTATGGTCAGTAAGGAGATACCACTACATTAAGTCAAATACACTAAGCTTATCGAATCTCAATCCAGCGTGACCATGGTCTGTCAGATGCTTAGTCCTACTAGTATTTGGGTATCAGTCTGGGAATTGGATTTCATGGTTGTGATTTCTATTCTTGTCTCTTCTTTCAAATGTTATTAATTTTTCATTCAAATAGTAAGATAAAATTGTCATTTCCCCATATTTGGTTTAAAGAGGACTTAATCCCAAATCAAACACATAGCCATCTTGCTTAGTTAGCTCTTGAATAGAACTATTTAATTATTTCCACTCCTCTGCTCTTTCCCCAGCAGCACAAATGTTTTGTTTTTCAATTCTCTTTTGCAAGTTATGATAGAAACATAGAATATAAGAGCAGGATGAGGCCATTTAGCCCTTTCAGCCTGCTCTGCCGTTCAGTTTGGCTGATCATCCAACTTAGTATCCCGTTCCTGCTTTCTCTCTATCTTATTTAATCCCATTAGGTCTAAGAACTATATCTATGAATTTCTTGCAAGTCTTTAATGTTTTTACCTTGACAGTGTCCTGTGGCAGACAATTCTAGAGGCCCTGAAAGTGTGTTGCTGGAAAAGCGCAGCAGGTCAGGCAGCATCCAAGGAGCAGGAGAATCGACGTTTCGCGCATGAGCCCTTCTTCAGGAATGAGGAAAGTGTGTCCAGCAGGCTAAGATAAAAGGTAGGGAGGAGGGACTTGGGGGAGGGGCGTTGGAAAT
>NC_057713.1:96464569-96491192 GCF_004010195.1 Chiloscyllium plagiosum
CTGACGAGGGAGTCACGGAGGGAATGGTCTTTTCGGAACGCTGATAGGGGAGGGGAGGGAAATATATCCCTGGTAGTGGGGTCCGTTTGGAGGTGGCGGAAATGACGATGGATGATACGATGTATATGGAGGTTGGTGGGGTAGTAGGTGAGGACCAGTGGAGTTCTGTCCTGGTGGCAATTGGAGGAGCTGGGCTCAAGGGCAGAGGAGCGGGAAGTGGAGGAGATGCGGTGGAGGGCATTGTCGATCACGTCTGGGGGGAAATTGCGGTCTTTGAAGAAGAGGCCATTTGGGTTGTACGGTATTGGAACTGGTCCTCCTGGGAGTAGATGCGGCGGAGACAAAGGAAATGGGAATACGAGATGGCATTTTTACAGGGGGCAGGGTGGGAGGAGGTGTAGTGTAGATAGCTGTGGGAGTCGGTCGGTTTATAGTAAATGTCCGTGTTCTAGAGGCCAACCAATATCTGTTGAGAACTTCCTCACCTTTGTCCTTAAAGGCCTACCCACTTATCCTTAAACCATGACCCATGGTCCTGGACTCCTTAGTCATCAAGAACATAATTCCTGTATCTCCCATGTCTAATTCTGTTGGAATTTTATTGGCTTGCAAGAGACCCTCCTCTGATTCTTCTAATGAATGTAGTCCTAACCAATCCAATCTCTGCCTGTAGGTCAGTCCAACCATCCCCGGAATCAGTCTAGTAAACCTTCTTTGCACTCTCTCAATAACTAAAATATCCTTCCTCAGATAAGGAGACCAAACCTGCAAACAATATTCTAGGTGTGCTCTTACCAATGTCCTGTATAGTTGCAGCAAGACATCACTACTCCTGTACCAGTCTTTCAGATGACACATTCCACATGATATTGTTTTTAAAACTGGTTCAAAGACTTTTTGTAATATCATATTAGCAGCTAAGAATGAGTGCCATTACTAAAGTAATACTGAGGAAAAATGTAACATCATACAAACAGACATTAGAAAACTATAGATTGGTTGAGACAAATAGCTTAAGTGTGTTGAAAGGGAACCAAGATGAAAATATTTCAGAGAAAAGGGAATAGAATATGATGATAGATTGAGATGAAGTGGAGTGAATTAATCAGAGGAAACTTGAGTGGAGTGAAGAGAAGAACATGAGGAATTAAAAGCAAGAGTAAATAATTCAGCCCTTCGAGCCCACTCCGCCATTCAACATGATCATGGCTGATCTTATCCTGGTCTCAACTCCACTTTCATGTCTGCTTCCCATAGCTCGCTAACCCACTTTTTATCAGAAACATATTTTTCTTGAATCGGTTGATTGATTCTGCCTCCAATGCATTCTGGGGCACTGAATCCCACAGATTCAGAACCTTCTGAAAGAAGTGGTTTCTTCTCATGTCAGTTTTGAACCTATCTCCTCTCACTCTATATCTATGACCTCTTGTTTAAAGCTGTTCCAGAAAGGGGAACATCCATTCAACATGCACCTTATCAATCCCCTTTAGTATTTTATATACCTCAAACAGATTCCACACCCACCTCTCATTTTGCTGAACTCCAACTCATGCAAGCCCAAGTTATTCAACTACTCTATCTATGACAGCCCTTTCAGCCCTGGAATCAATCTGATGAATTTCCACTGAACTGCTCCAGTGCCACTACAACCTTCCTCAAGTGAGGACACCAAAACTGGACACAGTGCTCCAGGTGTGATCTCATCAATGCCTTATATAATTGTGACAACACTTCTTTACTTTGATAATCCAGTCCTTTTGCAATAAATGCCAAGATTCCATTTCTCTTTCTTATTATGTGCTGCAACTATATACCCACTTTCCACAATTCATGAACAAGGACAAGGACACCCAGATTCCTCTGCATTGCCACAGTATCTCATCGCCAAGTCACCCTTTATTTACACATGGAAACTCCTTGATGTTGATCTCACTGTCAGAGTGTCAGGATGTCTGATTAAAATCCCCAATCAGGGAACTCCACATCACAGCTTGCCTTCCCACTTACTCTAGGTATCATCCACGAATTTAACTACGTTGCACTCTGTCCCTGTTTTGCAGATCACAGATTACAATGAGTTGAGAGTTGAAACCTGAACCCTGCAGCACCCTACCAGGTACAGTTCGCCATCCAGAGAAGGACCATTTATCCTGACTCCCTGCTTCCTGTCAGTCAGCTAATCCTCTATCCAGGCAAGTACTCCACCCATAATCCTTGGGATTGAACCTTCTGGATCAGCCTTTCATGTGGCACCTTGTCAAATGCCTTCGGAAATCTAGATATACCACATCCACCAGATCCCCATTATCCACCTTGCTGCTTACTTCCTCAAAGTACGACTTGCCCTTCATGTAATTGAGCTGACACTAGTAAATTGAGCTTTGTTTTTAAGTGTTCAGTTATCTCCCCTTTATGATAGACAGTGTTAACACCAGCACTAGTTGGGTCAAATGGCATGTTTCTATGTGGTCCATTATATATAATTATGTATGTTTTACCTGCTGAGTTTCTCATTCTGAGAATGTATACCATCGTCAGTTCCACCAATTGGCAGCATCAGCACACTTTTCTGCATTGTATGTTGGAATGTTCTGGCAATGGGAATCGTTCCACCTGCACGGATCAGGTCAGCTTCAATTCCAAAAACTTAGCAACAACAAAAATAAGTGCAAAGTGAGCAATAGTTAACTATTTATGAAATCTACTTTACTTAGTATTAGTGTTTTATGCAAGCATGAATTAAACAGAAAAGTTTAATGGGGTTGCCATTGTGGTTTAAAAATACAACAAATGATCAACCAGGTCTTGCAACACAATGGTAGCACTACAGCCAGTACCGTGATTTTATTGATAGTGTCAGCTATGGATCAATCAGTCACACTCTTGCCTCTTGAGTTATAAAGGTTGGAGGCTCAAATCCTGCTGCAGAGCCTTAAACATAATATCTCGGCTGATACTCATAATACAGTAAGTACAGAGAGAATGCTGCACTGTTAAATGTGCTGTTTTGTGAGTGACACATTAAACAAAGACCCACTAAAGGTAATGTAAAAATCCTCTAGTCACTATTTGAAAGACCTGGCAATTATCAAATTGGTATTTTTGGAAGCCTGCTGTGTGAAAGTTGGGGCTGCTGAACTTCCTATAATAGAATGGTGACTACGTTTAAATGGCTGCGAAGTATTTGGAACTTTGTGAGATTGTAAGTGAGATTATAAAAAGGTGCAATAGAAATGCAGGTTCTTTCTTTTGTTCTTTTATATTTGCATACAAAATAACTCCAAATAATGGCACAGCACTCTCTCAATGGATGTGGTCATAGAAAAACTATCACGTAAGAATACGCCTTGAACTAGAGCTAACACTGCCAGTGTAATTTTCATTCCATTCTTCAGAATCATTCAAAAATCCTCTTTTGAATCACATGAAACATAAGGGAAATCAGGATTGAATCAATCTGTTCAGTCCCAGGAACACGTTTGTTTGTGCTCTGTAGGTAATTGCACAATACAAATTGACACATGCAATTTTGTTTAATGGTTTACAAGAACAACAAATTGCATTCATAAAACACCACTAACCTAGTAAAATGCCCTGAAGTGCTGTTTTGCTGAAGTGTAGTCACCACCATGATGTGGGGATAAACGGCAATGCATTTGTAGACAGTAAGCTTCCACAAATATCGTAGAATCATAGAATGGTAAAATGATAAAAGTGCCGTTCGACCATCAGCCCACTTTGGCTGGGGTGACTCTCTGCGAGAGTAACCCAGCTGATCCCACTCCACCAGCCTTTTCCCAAGGGCCCTGAATCGGTCTCTTTTAAAATAATTAACCAATTAACTTTTAAAAACCACAGTTATGTGATGGTCTAGTTATATTATTGTTGGACTGTTAATCAAGAGACCCAGGTCATGTTCTGGAGACTCAGGTTTGAATCTCACCAAGGCAGATGGTGGAATTCACATTTAACAAAACCCTGAATTAAGAGCTGAAAATGTGTTGCTGGAAAAGCGGAGCAAATCAGGCAGCATTCTTCAGGAATCCTGAAGAAGGGCTTATGCCCGAAACATCGATTCTCCTGTTCCTTGGATGCTGCCTGACCTGCTGCGCTTTTCCAGCAACACATTTTCAGCTCTGATCTCCAGCATCTGCAGTCCTCACTTTCTCCTGAATTAAGAGTCCAATGATGACCATTGTCGATTAATGGAAAAATCCTTCTGGTTCACTAATGTCTTTAGGGAGGGAAACTGCCATCCTTACCTGGTCTGGCCTACATGTGACTCCAGACCTACAGTAGCATGGTTGACTCTGAACTACCGTCTGGGATGGGTGACAAATGCTGGTCTAGCAATGTCTCTGTATGCTCAGCACCAGTAATTAGACCGTAAAACCATAAGACATAGGAGCAGAAATTAGGCCATTCAGCCCACTGAGTCTGCTCTACCATTCAATCATGGCTGAATAAATAAAAAGTCTGCCTGCACCATACTTTCAGCCAGTGTGGACCAGATCCTAATCGCAAACCTGCTCCTAATTTCTGCATTCATGATCACTGACTGCATAAAAAAATGAGCATATATTTAGTGGTACCTCTGGAAGGATAAACATTGGCCTGGACATAGAGGTAAAATTCCCCTTGAATAGTGGATATGGCTGTGGCTTTAATTGCACTTACAAGAGCAGAGATGTGGTTTGACTGTTGCTTCATGACTCAGCAACAGATTCTGTAAGATTTCACATTTTATTACTTACAATTCACCATATATTCACTAACTTTTTCTGATGGCTCTTTGTCCTGCATTATATTGTTTGTCAGTGACATCAGCAAGCCAAGCTTTTGATCCAGATTGTAAAGTGACTCGTAGTTCGTTGGGACTTCTACGTTCTGCAAACACTCCATTAAGATATGTCTTCACCTATAAAGAGTATTTGAATAAATTATCAACAAAAACAGCAACACTGTAAGCTACAATAGTCCATCACAACACAATATCTCATTGGTAACTGAGATCAACAAACTAGTATCACACGTTACCAAGGCCACAAAATGGTTTTAAGTAGTATAACAAGCACTCACAGTTCAGTACCAGTGGAGTCGAATTTAAAATTGGTGAATTTGTTAGTTAGATCACACATGGGACTCTGTTCTGTGTTGGTTTTCACGGACATACATACAGACAGATAGGGTAAAAACAGAATGGTACCAGAACTGAAACTAGCTTTTTCTGACAGATTTTTATTAATTTAATTTAAATTCCATTATCTGCTATTGTAGGAATTAAACCCATGTCCCAGCAGCATTATAGACTATGCCTCTGGTTTACTAGTCCAGTGGCATTACTATGCCACATCTTCTCCCCTGACATTGAGGCAAGATAGGGAAGGGGGTTAAGTACATGAAGGAGAAATTACTAGAGGAATACATTGATAGGGCAAGATGGAAACGGTTGGGGGATGTTCATGTACAACGTAACTACTAACTTGGACTTATTGGGCCAAGCGTTTTGTTTTAGGACATAATTTTTCTATAATTGAATGCTATCTGAACTCTCAGATTGCATGGATTGTATGAAGGAACACAATTTTGCTGCCCCACATCCTAGGTTAGAGGAGGGAAAGAAGTCATTAGAATATTCCAAGCAGGCAACAATTCTACTTGAGGTGTTAGAGTTACAAGCTGAAGTTGTTACCATGAATGGAAGGAGATCAAAAACTTGAACCAATAAACATAGACCTTCAAAATTATAATAAAATGCAGCCTCAGTGAAAAACTGGCAACCTTGCTAAGATGGCAAATTCAACCATCAGGGAATGATAACAGAACTGGTGATGTATTCTGAGGAAAGGGAATAGACATACATATTGCTGCAATGCAACTGAGGAAGGTCTTCTTGCTGGGGCAGATATAAATGCAACACAGACATGGATTAAAAATGTTTCATGCTTTGATTTGTCTCTTTGTTGTGGTATTCAATTGTTCAATTTTGATTATGCAAATCTGTTTACTATTGTTGCTCACTGTGCTTGATGGTTAAGCCTAGATATGGACTCAGAAAAGCAAAACAGAGCAGAACACATAGTTGAAGCATATAATAAACATTTTGAAAGCATTGCAAATAAAACCTGTTAAATTTATAAACTGAAGTCACAATTTATAATATTCATTACACCTTTTTTAAAATTTCTGCCTCCTCCTCCTCCACTCTCTCATCTCCTCCTTTCTATTTCCACTTTCCCAGATGCAACTTGGATAGAATTTCCTCTTCAATTCTTGCTGAAGATAAATCAACATTCCTGATCAATATTTTACCTGATTTCTCAGCTTTTCAGGATCCATGTTTGGCACTAAGCGTATGGAGAATTTTCCCTTCACTTTGGCTGGGATAACAGTTTTAGTTCCTGATCCTGAAAAAGCTCCTTCAATCCCATGAATAGAAAGTGATGGAAATCGCCAGGTGAAGGAGAACATCCACCTACGTAAGATAACACAAAGAGTTATTAAAAATACTGTCCTTAGGACTCCAATGGCCCACTTTGCTCAGCAGCAGCAATTAGACCACAAGACCATAAGACATAGGAGCAGAAATTAGGCCTCTCAGACCATCGAGTCTGCTCTGTCATTCAATCATGGTTGATAAGTTTCTCAACCCCATTCTCCCACTTTCTCCCTGTAACCCTTGATCCTCTTGATACTCAAGAACCTATCTACCTCAGTCTTAAATATAGTCAATGACCTGACCTCAAAAGTCTTCTGTGGCAATGAATTCCATAAATTCACCACTCTCTGGCTGAAGAAGTTTCTCCTTATCTCCATTCTAAAAGGTCTTCCTTTTACTCTCAAGAACCTATCTACCTCAGTCTTAAATATAGTCAATGACGTGACCTCAAAAGTCTTCTGTGGCAATGAATTCTATAAATTCACCACTCTCTGGCTGAAGAAGTTTCTCCTTATCTCCATTCTAAAAGGTCTTCCTTTTACTCTAAGGCTGTGCCTTTGGGTCCTAGTCTCTCCTACCAATGAAAACATCTTCCCAACATCTACTCTGTCCAAGCCATTATTGCAACTTGCATTTATAAAGCTCCTTTAACACAGTGAAACAAAAGGTATTTCACAGTGATAATCTGACAAATTTGGCACCAAGTCATATTAGAACATATTAATACAGGAACTATGCCCAATCTGCACAAGCTTTGGACTCCACTACATATGGAGTTCATGACTGAAACAACTTGTGCTGCATGATTTGAGAATATTGTCAAAATTTAAGAGAGCTTATATTTATGCAGCACCTTTTATGACCTCAGAATATTACAAATAACTCCACAGCCAACAAAGTAATTTTGAAATTAGTCACTTTTCTAATGTAGGGAACATAAGAATCTGCTTTGTGCAAATTGACTGCTATAAATAAGTGTGTTAATGACCACATAATGTGACCACATAATTTTGGTTGAGGACAATGGGGAGAATTTTCCTGATCTTCTTCAAAATAACAGATCTTTTACATTCACTAGAAAGGGCAGACAAGGCTTCAGTTTAATATCTCAGTGGAAAGACAGGCAGCAGTGTTGTACCTCAGTACTGACATCTGTAATGTTAGCCTAGGATTTTTAATTAACTGTCTGAGTTGAACTCAAGCCCATGATCTTTTGATTCAGAGGCGAGATTTCCACCCACTGATCTACAAATGGCCAAATTAGAGAAATGACATTCACCCAAAACTAACTCAATGTTTGTATTTTATTAATGTTTCCAAAGACTTTGAGTTGACAGATATTTTTAATATTACAAATACCTTGGTTTTATGAAGGAGTTCTGTTGTACCAATAGAATGCTTGAAGGCTTCAAGATTAAATTCAATTGGTTCATACAGAAGACGTTCCTCATCTGTTAGGGGCACAACATCTGAATCGATGCCAGGAATCAGAATATGACCAGATGAATTCACAAGACTGTCTGAAATTGGATTAATGAATTTAAAATCATAATAGTTTATAGAACAGCGAGTCTTTCTTCAGCTCATCATGACTGCAAAGTCTCGAAACTTAAATCATTCCACTCCCCTACTCTGTATCCATACATTCAATATATTCTGGACATTAAGGGAATACAGGAATATGCAGATAAGGAAGGAAAATGGAGTTGAGACAGAAGAGCAAATACTGAATGGCAGAAAAAGCTCAAGGGGCTAAAAGGGCTTCCCGAAACGTTGATTCCCCTGCTCCTCATATGCTGCCTGACGTGCTGTGCTTTTCCAGCACCACACTCTCAACTCAAGGGACTAAATAGCCTATTCCCATCCACTTCAAAATATATATCCATCCATCCATCAAAAGTTATAAATTTCTCTCAAGACTGATGTTTGTAATTAAACTGATCACGTCCAGTGATCCACTGAACAACAGAAATGCTCATCCCCTTCTCACTCTGTCCAAATCATTCATAATTTAAAATATAGCTGTGGAAGTAGTTCCAATGTACTAAGTCTCTCCTCTGGCTATGATCATCCAGGATTGGTTTCTCCCTGGTGTATTGAGGCTCAGCACACTCTTTTGCTCTCATCTACTTGTTACACTGGAACTTCTAAAGTGACACGCAGGACATTAACTGTGACCGTTCAAATATATTGTTTATTACCTCTTATAGGTTTACATCTCTATTTGTAAATTCACATATTATGATTTTTTAAATGTTTTGTCCACCTGCACAGGAAATAAACCTTCAAGGAAATAAATCTTTGAAATGCTATAATCTTCTGTTTGTCCAGTCTCTTCCCTTAAATGTACATTCTCATCTTCCAAAACTAACCTGCATCTATCACCTGCTTTCCTAACCTGTTCATGAAACATTTTAGCCCAGTACGAGCACACAATTTTTGCCAGATATTTATTATTAATTTCTGTGTAAGATTTATAATATAAAGATATGAATATATAAAATAGGAGCCAGAATAGTCCACTTAGCCCCTTGACCTGCTAAGCCATTAAATAAGATCATGGCTGATCTGATTCTCACCTATTCCTGATAACGTTTCATCCTCATGCTGACCAAGAATCTATCTACCCGTGTCTTAAAAATATTCAAAGAATCTGCTTTCATCATCTTTTCAGGGAACGCATTCCTAAGATTCTCAAAACTCTGCGGGGAAAAAATAATCTCCACATCGCTGCCTTAAATAGATGACATATTATTTTTAAACAGAGACCCATTAGTTCTAAATTTTCCGAGAAGAGTAAATATCCTTCCCTCATGTACTCCATCATGACCCCTCAATATCTAATATGTTTCAATCAAGTCACCTCTTACTCTTCTAAACTCCAGAAAATACAAGCTTTCCTAATAAAGTCACACTGCCCTTTCTAGGTATTACTGTCACAAACCTTACCTGAAATGGTTCAAATGAATTAACATGCTTTCTTAAATTCACAAGATTCAGCATAGTTTTCCTTCTCCTACCTTTCGACCATGATGAAAGCACACAAATTAAAGACAGAGTCCAAAGGTAATAATTTAATACCATCGTCAGTTCAATGGCAATGTGGAATCATAGAATAGCACAGCAGAGAAGGAGGCAATTCAGCCCATTGTGCCTACTTGGTAGAATTAACCCATCAATCCCATTACACAAACAAAAATTGCTGAAGAAACTCAGAGGTCTGGTAACATCTGGGAAGAGAAAGCAGAGTTCATGTTTCAAGTCCAGTGACTAGCCATTTGGATACAAACTTTGCTCAAAGGTAGGAGACAGAGGGTGGTGGGGGAGGGTTGCTTTTCAGATTCAATAGTGTGAGCAGCAGTGTGCCACAGGGATCAGTGCTAGGTCCACTGCTTTTTGTCATTTATATAAATGATTTGGAAGTGAATATAGGAGGTATGGTTAGTAAATTTGCAGATGACACCAAAATTGGTGGCATAGTGGACAGCGAAGAAAGTTACCTCAGAGTACAATGGGATCTTGATCAGATGGGCCAAGGAGTGGCAGATGGAGTTTAATTTAGATAAATATGAGGTGCTACATTTTGGTAGGGTAAATCAAGACAGAACTTATACACTTAGTGGTAAGGTCCGAGGGAGTTTTACCGAACAAAGAGACCTTGGAGTGTGGGTTTGTAGTTCCTTGACAGTGGAGTCACAGGTAGACAGGGTAGTGAAGAAGTTGTTGAGTATGCTTGCCTTTATTGGTCAGAGTATTGAGTATAGGAGTTGGGAGTTCATGTTACAGCTGTATATGACATTGGTGAAGCCATGTTTGGAATATTCCATTCAATTCTGGTCTTCCTCTTATAGGATGGATGTTGTTAAACTTGAAAAGATTTACAATGATGTTGCCAGGGTTGGAGCACTTGAGCTACGGGGAGAGGCTGAATAGGCTGGAACAATTTTTTCTGGAGTATTGGAGGCTGAAGGGGTGACCCTATGAGGTTTATAAAATCATGAGGGGCATGGATAGGCTAAATAGTTAATGTCTTTTCCCAAGGGTAAGTGGGTCCAAAACTATAGGACATAGGTTTAAGTTGAAAGGGGAAAGATTTAAAAGAGACCTAAGGGCAACGTTTCCATGCAGAGGGTGGTGTATTTATGGAATTTGGAACTCTGAATGCTTTTAGTATTCAGAGTTTCAAATTTTCACTACTCTTTGTGTAAAGGAGTGTTTCATGATAGCACCCCTTAATGACATGGTTCTAATTCTGAGGTTACCCTGCCTTAATCTGGACTTTTCTCATCTCTCTAACTATTGATCCTTTTAATGATATTAAACACACCAATAAAATCACCTCTTCCTCTTCTACACTCAAGGTAAATCTTGTCTATGCAATCTATCTGTATAATTTACCCCTTTCAGTCCAACTGTAAGTCTGCTGGGATGTCAAGTCCAAAACTGATCATTCTGCTCTGGATGAAGTCTGGTCAGAGTTTTATATAACTTTAGCATAACTTGCACAACTTTACATTCCATCAGCCGAAAGTTAAAGGCACATTGTTGTGTTTTCAACTTCTAACTGGTCAAACTCTTTGTCTGAAAACCTTACACCCTCACTTTGATCATAAATAAAATTAATTCTTACCCAAGAGAGCTATCAAGTCAGTCATTGCCTCATGTACTGTTCTCCCATATGAACCAGAGTGCAAATCTTGATTTGCACCTTCTACCTGCGGGACAGATATTGTACAGGATATACAATGTTTTCCAAATCAACATAGAATTGTATAGAGTCTACAGCACAAAAACAGACAATCGAGCTCAATCAATTTATGCCAGCAATTGTACTCCAGTAGCACATCCTCCCACCTTCCCATATGTCACTCAATAAGCATGACCCTTTATTTCTTTTTCTCTTTTGTGCTTAACTTGGCTCCTGCTAAATGCTATATGCTTCAACACTCCGTGTGATAGCAAGTTTTATTTTATCATTATTCTCTTGATAAAGGAATTTAGTCTAAATTCCCTATTTGATTTGTTGGTGACTATCTTTTATAGACAGCCTTTAGTTTTGCATTCCCTGAAGTAGAATAAGTATGAGAGTGCATGATGAACAACATTTGTAATCTAAAGACTATTGGATCACCTCTAAACTTTCTCTCTTTAAGGGAACAGAGACTTGGTCTTCTCCATATAGACATAATCTCCATACAATATACAACAATAACATGGAGTGATGAAGGCCAAGAGAGATAGAAAATTAGCTGGAAGAACATGTGTAGACAGTGTAGTATAGGTAATGGGCAATGAGGAGGTGACTGGTGATGGGAGGATTAGTGCAAGCTTAAGGAAAAGACAGCTGTGGAGGTGGGAAGAAATGAGGCTTCTGAGGGATTTGAAGGTGAAGACGACAGTCTTGACATTGCTTCTCCAGGATGAGAGGCCTTGGAGTTTGACATGGCAACAGTGATGGAGATGTAGCATAAGAAAGCATGAGCCATATGATTCTGGATGTCTTTGTATTTATGAACAATGGAAGCATAGTATTTTTTTAAAAATTTCCCTTGACTTTAAGTGAATGATCAAAAGCTCTTTAGTTAACCCAAACAACTTGACATTAATTCACTGTTTACAATCAAAAGTATGTTCTGTTGATCAAGATGATTAATTTCCATTTGTACCTCCATATTGAAGTAGCACAGTCCTCGTGTTCCATAGCTCAGAACTGGCTCCTTGCTTAGCCACGAACTGTCTGACATAACAATGAATTCTACACTGGAAAAAAAAGGTCTCATTTTTCTTAGTTTTCTTAGCCCACTGGATCCAGATTGCTCCATACCTTCAAAAATAAAATTTACGTTCACTGGCAGCTCCTGAAATGAAAGCAGAGTTATATTGCTGAGCAGTGAATACTTCAAGACTTCCCAGCAATTTCAATTTGCACCTCACCAATAAATCAAGGCCCCTTCCACCCCACCAAACCCCTGCCACATTATCCCCTTTGAATCTGTTGCAGCATGTTGGACTGCTCATTTGGAGTCTTGCTGATATTAGAAAATGGGAGATCACAAACTTTTACACTTTACAAATTGGTTAATACCAATTATTTAAAGTATGAAGGCAGATCACCTTTCTGTCTATTTGATAATTAAAACTCAGTTGGCTTTCAGCCCAGTTTTGCATCATGAATGGTAACACTAATCAATAATCTAACCTTTGGCATTATCCAGTACAGTGATACACAAGACACTCTTTGAAACTTATATCTTTGGTTAAGTTTTTGTCCATCTGTCCTGGTATCTCCTCACAAGGCTTATATAAATGCAGGACATTATTGTAACTATTACCTACTTGCTTCAGTTTTTGAAATGCTTCAATGGCATGTAGCCAAGCTAAAATAGGTCCTTTGTCATCTGAACATCCACGTCCATAAAGATTGCCTTCAAGAGATTCAAACAGAAGAATTGCTATTAAAACCAGGAAAACAAATTCCAAATGGTGACCCAAAAGTTGCACTACCTGGTGACAGCAGATTGCATTACAACTATACCAACAACAACATTTATTTATACAACACCTTTGAGGCAATGAAAGGTCACAAGTTTGACACCAAGCCACATAGCAATGACAGCATGAATCAGAGGATGATCCAACATAATAGCAGGTCATTCAGCACACTCTTCCTGAGTTGGCTATTTGGTGGACCAATCTAACCTGATAAAGATGTCTAAGGTTTAGAAGAGTTATCAAAAGAAAAACTGTTCTCAAGAAATGACGGTACAAGAACTACAGAATGTAGATTTAACGTTTTAGGCAAGAGATGCAGTGGGCTATGAGAAAGAATTTTATTACACAACAAGAAAATGTAGGGAGTGATGGATTCTCAGGGGAATGTAGCACAAACAGTCGAGTTTCTGGTATCGAGAATGGCTCCAATGCAATGAGGGGTACATCGGCTTCCTAGTGATCGATTGTGTTAGGGGACTTTCTAGTCTGAGGCACAGACAGATGTTTCTGTGGCCAGCAGCGAGAAATCAGAATGGTTGTTGTCTTCCTGATGCCAGGATCAAGGATGTCTCAGACTGGGTGCAGAATGTTCTCAAGGGGGAGCGGGCCCAGCAGGAGATCACTGTACACATTGGAAGTTATGACATAGGAAGGGAAAAGGATGAGATTCTGAAGGGAGAATATAGAGAGTTACGTAGGAATTTAAAAAGGAAGTCCTTGGCTGAGGAGCTGGTGTATGGGGGAAGGGCTCACATTTTTGGATCATTGGAATCTCTTCTGGGGTAGAAGTGACCTGAACAAGAAGAACAGATTGCACCTGAATTGGAAGGGGACAAATATACTGGCAGAGAGATTTGCTAGAGCTGCCCAGGAGAATTTAAATTAGTAAGGTGGGGGGTAAGAGAACCCAGGGAGATAGTGAGGAAAGAGATCAATCTGAGACTGGTGTTGTTGAAAAAAAAGCAAGTCAAATATTAAGGGTAGGCAGGGAAAAAGCAGTGAACAATGCAGGACAAATAAATTAAACTGCATTTATTTTAATGCAATCGGCTTAACAGAGAAGGCAGATGAACTTAGGGCATGGTTAGGAACATGGGACTGGGATATCATAGCAATTACAGAAACATGGCTCAGGGATGGACAGGACTGGCAGTTAATGTTCCAGGATACTAATGCTACAGGAAGGACAGAAAGGGAGGCAAGAGAGGAGGGGGAGTGGAGTTTTTGATAAGGGATAGCATTACAGCTGCACCGAGGGAGGATGTTTCCAGAAATACATCCAGGGAATTTATTTGGGTGGAGCTGAGAAATAAGAAAGGGAGGATCACCTTATTGGGATTGTATTATAGACACCCTAATACCCAGTGGGAAATTGAGAAACAAATTTGTAAGGAGATTATAGTTATCTGTAAGAATAACAGGAAAATTATGGTAGGGGATTTTAACTTTCCAAACATAGACTGGGACTGCCATAATGTTGAGAGTTTAGATGGAGAGGAATCTGTTAAGTGTGTCCAAGAAAATTTTCTGATTCAGTATGTGGATGTACCTACTAGAGAAGGTGCAAAATTTGACCTACTCTTGGGAAATAAGGCAGGGCAGGTGACTGAGGTGTCAGTGGGGGAGCACTTTGGGGCCAGCGACCATAATTCTATTAGTTTTAAAATAGTGATGGAAGAGGATAGACCAGGTCTAAAAGTTGAAGTTATACACTTGAGGAAGGCCAATTTTGACGGTATTAGGCAAGAACTTTCAAAAGTTGATTGGGGGAAGATGTTCACCGGTTAAGGGACGGCTGGAAAATGGGAAGCTTTCAGAAATGAGATAACGAGAATCCAGAGGTAGCAAATTTCTGTTAGGGTGAAAGGAAAGGTTGGTAGGTGTAGGGGATGCTGGATGATGAGAGAAATTATGGGTTTGGTTAAGAAAAAGGAAGCATATGTCAGGTATAGACAGAATAGATCGAGTGAATGATTGGAAGAGTATAAAGGCAGTATGAGTATACTTAAGTGGGAAATCAGGATGGCAAAAAGGGGACATGAGTTGGCTTTGGGAAATAGGGTTAAGGAGAATCCAAATACATTAAGGACAAAAGGGTAACTGGGGAGAGAATGGGGTCCCTCAAAGATCAGTACGGCTGCCTTTGTGTGGAGCCACAAAAATAGGGGAGATACTAAACGAGTATTATAGACAGGATGCACATGTATTTACTGTGAAAAGGACATGGAAGATATAGAATGTAGGAAAATAGATGGTGACATCTTGAAAAATGTCGATATTACTGAGGAGGAAGTTCTGGATGTCTTGAAATGCATAAAGGTGGATACATTCCCTAGACCTGATCAGGTGCACCCTAGAATTCTGTGGGAAGCTAGAGAAGTGATTGCTGGGCCCCTTGCTAACATATTTGTATCATTGATAGTCACAGGTGAGGTGCCAGAAGACTGGAGATTGGCTAACGTGGTGCCACCTTTTAAGAAAGATGGTAAGGACATGCCAGGGAACTCTTGACCAGTGAGCCTGATGTCGGTGGTGGACAAGGTGTTGGAGGGAATCCTGAGAGACAGGATGCACATTTCTTTGGGAAGGCAAGGACTAATTAGGGATAGTCACCATGGCTTTGTGCATGTGAAATCGTGTCTCATGAACTTGGTTGAGTTTTTTGAAGAAGTAACAAAGAGGATTGATGAGGGCAAAGTGATAGACGTGATCTATATGGACATCAGTCAGGGGTTCGACAAGGTTCCCCATAGGAGACTGGTTAGTAAGGTTAGGTCTCATGGAATACAGGGAGAATTAGCCATTTGGATACAGAACTGGATCAAAGGTAGAAGACAGAGGTGGTGTCGAAGGTTGTTTTTCAGACTGGAGGCCTGTGACCAGTGGAGTGCCACAAGGATCGGTGCTGGGTCCATGACTTTACATCATTTATATAAAGGACTTGGATGTGAGCACAAGAGGTATAGTTAGTAAGTTTGCAAATGACACCAAAATTGGAAATGTAGTGGACAACAAAGAAGGTTACCTCAGATTACAACGAGATCTTGATCAGATGAGCCAATGGGCTGAGGTGTGGCAGATGGAGTTTAGTTTCGATAAATGTGAGGTGCTGCATTTTGGGAAAGCAAATCTTAGCAGGACTTATAACTTAATGATAATGCCCTCGGGAGTCTTACTGAACAAAGACACCTTAGAGTGCAGGTTCATAGCTCCTTGAAAGTGGAGTCGCAGGTAGATAGGATAGTGAAGGCGGCGTTTGGTATGCTTTCTTTTATTGGTCAGAGTATTGAGTACAGGAGTCGGGGGATCATATTGCGCCTGTACACGACATTGGTTAGGCCACTATTGGAATATTGCCTGCAATTCTGGTCTCCTTCCAATCGGAAAGATGTTGTGAAACTTGAAAGGGTTCAGAAAAGATTTACAAGGATGTTGCCAGGGTTGGAGATTTGAGCTACAGGGAGAGGTTGAATAGGCTGTGGCTGTTTTCCCTGGAGCATTGGAGGCTGAGGGGTAATCTTATAGAGGTTTATAAAATCATGAGGGGCATGGATAGGATAAATAGACAAGGTCTTTTCCCTGGGGTGGGGCATCCAGAACTAGAGGGCATAGGTTTAGGGTGAGAGGGGAAAGATATAAGAGACCTAAGGGGCAACCTTATAATGCAGACGGTGGTACATGTATGGAATGAGCTGCCAGAGGAAGTGGTGAAGTGGTAGTAGAATTTAAAAGGCATTTGGATGGGTAAGTGAACAGAAAGAGTTTGGAGGGATATGGGCCAGGTGCTGGCAAATGGGACTCGATTAGATTGGGATATCTGGTCGGCATGGACAAGTTGGACCAAAGGGTTTGTTTCCGTGCTGTACATCTCTTTGACTCCAGGACTCTAAGTGATAATGTCCCCTAAATCTCTCCACACAAGGGTGGTGGAAGTGGAGATGACAAATTATTTCAAAAGGACATTAGGATCTTTATGACAATCAATAATAGTTTCATGGACACCTATACTAAGACTAGCTTTCAACACCAACTTTTCAAAATCATTTTCTTTGTCTACTCTATCTAAACCAGAAATAATCTTTTACATTTCTATCAAATTACTGAATCATATGTGTTGCACTTTTAGGAGATATAAGAACATGTGTCTAAAAGCTTGATCCAAGAGGTAGGTTTTAAAGAGGGTCTTAAAGGAAGACAGAGACATCACGAGGTGGAAGGAAACTTCAAATCTTAAGGTGCAGCCAGGTGAAGGTAGAACTGCCACTGATGGAGCAATGAAAAGTGAGGATATGCAAAAGGACAAGTTTAGCAATACAGTGATAAAGGACGTGAGAGGGTGATAATTCTGAGGAAGAAAATAACATAAGCACTGAGTCATCTTGAAGAAATACAAAAATAAGCAAGGTGACTCAAACTAATGTAAGTTGAGGTAAGAGTTAAACGTTATCACACTTTCACAATACTGACCATCCTTCTCTGTTAACACATATGGATCTGTAGTCCATCCATCTTCGATTCTTGCAGGTTGGACATCAACATGTCCATAAATGCAAATTGTAGTTGTATTTGGGTCTTTTCCCAATTTGCCCAGAACCACTGGGGGTAATGGAATGATCTTTCCATCAGAAAGCTACAGACAGGAAGCACATATTACAGAAGGCAAAGCAGTAACCGACAAAACAGAGTCATTAAGATATGGAAGAATAAAATTCAACCCTTCCAGTCCATGAGGTCTCTGCAAAGCACTCCAATCAATCCACTTCCACTGTTCTATCTCCATAGACTTGCAATTTTAGCGGCCCTTTTTTTTATTGCGAGGGCTGAAGTATTATGCCTTTCATACAAAAGAGCAATATTTATTCTACCATTACTTAATTCTCAAATCTAGAGACTAAAATTGGTGCACTGTTAACCAATTACATAGTCTTGAGCATGAGCAGCTTGGACCTAATTTATTCATGCTAGTGTTTATGCCCCACAAGTGTTTTCTTCCACTTCTTAATCTTAAGTTATCAGCATAACATTTAACCTTTCTCCAACTGTATATGTTTGGTTTCTAATTTGTAATTCTCTGCTTCATCTGAAACAGTCCCTGTACTATGTTATCATATTATGTGTTATGGACCAGGCCAGCCCCTCAAAACATTTCAAGAAGGTAGACCAGACCCTAACTTTGCTAGTTGTTTTAAGCAGGTGTAAAGTGGATATTTCACAAGAAATGCTTCTGGTCAAACCATTTAGTTTTAAACAGAATTTATTTACAATATTACTGAATGAAACACAAACAATAATACTAAATAACTTAATTTCTCCGAAAACCCAATAGATCATCCCAACTTAGTGATACTTGCAACAATCCCCATAAACACCCCTTGGCACAAAAGGTGAAATCAAACACAGGGTCTTACAGAAGAGAAGTCAGAGAGATAGTACCAGCATGGACCTGCTTGTTTGGGTCCAGCCGTTTTTTTTCCACTCTACTTTACAAACCAAACTGAACCAGAGAAACGCTGAGTGGGGAGAACTGGCCACTCCCCTTTCATTGTGCAAGTTGTGGTTTTTTTAAACTTGAAAGCTTTCTATCCGAGGCAGTGCATGTTAGTTATTATCAATCTGGCCCTAAAGCCCTTCAACCCCAGACTTTTCTGTGTCATTTATGATCTCTCCGAAACTAAAAGTCAAGGACAACATAACCTTGTTAAAGGAGCACCTTCATCACAAGTTGAAAGCTTTCTATCCGAGGCAGTGCATGTTAGTTATTATCAATCTGGCCCTAAAGCCCTTCAACCCCAGACTTTTCTGTGTCATTTATGATCTCTCCGAAACTAAAAGTCAAGGACAACATAACCTTGTTAAAGGAGCACCTTCATCACAAGTATTAGACAATTAGGATGATCCCTGGTCATGAGTTGTTGATCTGTTTTGGAGGTAATGCCTTCATTAACATCGATGCAGGGAGAAAGAAAATCATGTGAGCCATCTCAGCCCATCCTGCCTTGCCTTCAGTGATGGTTTTGAGCAACATTAACAGAGATCTTGAAAGAGGTCAAGAGTTTGAGGGACTGAATTTTCAGTAATGTATTTTCTGATTCATTCTCAGGCATAATTCATTAACGGCATGACCTTCGTTAAGGTCAACAATTATTGTCTATCAATTACTTCTTCTAATGTGACAGTTTGATATCACAAAGAGGCTCGTAGGACCACTTCAGGAAAACAGTTAAGAATTAACCTTAATATGACAGAAATGGTTATTTTACTGACTCAAGCTTTTAATTTCTGAATTCCACAACTACACAGTAGGGTTTGTATCATGGATAATGACTCCAACCCCCTGTGTAAAGTAAAATAAATTATACCATCACTTTAAAGATATTGTATACAGTTCTATTGTCACATACCAGAAGGATATGGAGGCTTTGGAAGGGTACAAAAATTGTTTACCAGGATGTTGTCTGGTTTGGAGGGTATTAGCTATGCAGAGAGATTGGAAAAATTCAGTTTGTTTCCATTTGAACGTTGTTGTAGTGGTTCATGACTAAAGTTGACAAGATGGTCACCTGGAGCCTTTTAAGCAAAATGGCCAAATTGGGTTAGCAACTACATATAACAGATGTTCACAGTCAGATGTGTGGTCTTCATCCAGAGTTACTGGATAAGATAATGAAAGGTCATGCGGAGGTCAGAGTCCTGTTGGGTAAAGGCAGGGGAATTTAATTGGGGTCTGAAGCTTTAAGCACACAACATCTTTATAAGAAAACACCTTTGAAAAACGTAGATAAAAGACATCTAGTAACAACCATTTGTAGTTTAGCAAGAATCAAAAGAAAAGTACGATCCCACAATAATCTAGACTCTTTGCATAATTATCATTACATATTAAACATATCCATATGACTACTGTGAAATGCAACCCATGAGCAGCTATGCAGAGATTTAGTTGAATTTTTCTGAGCAGCTAACCATAGGCAGTAAGAAGAGTCCCCCCTCAATGGCAGGGAAGATGGAGCAACAATTGCTATAGACAACCTCTAAAAGACCACCAACACAGCAGGGAGACAAGGGAAAGTTATAAAAGCAAGGTCAGGGCTAGGGACACATAAACAATTGAAATGTAAGTGCAAATGTAGATAATTTGAACAAATTCTTACATTTAAACATCAAGGAAAGAGTGACAGAGACAGATTACAAAGTAGAGTGTAGATGTGGTTATGTCCTCTAGTCATTTGTGGAATCTAAACATGTTTCATTTAAAGATTTGGTAAAGTTATAAAATGATTGAATGTCACCTTCATCAGTGGAATTTGAATAGATGCTTTCTGTTAAGAAAATTAATAATGGAAAGTATTTACAGTAGAAACAATAAAAGAGTCATTCAAGAATTAAACTCTGGTTTAAAATTCACTTATGATAGTAACAGGTATTGTAATTGCAACTGCAAGTCAGAATGACTGTTTGTTTGATCTCTCAGGTTGAAGTGAGAGAGAGGAATTGCTCCCAATTTGTCACATTATATTAGCATTAATTTTAAAGACTTTATAACAACTGGTAGAAATTAATATGCTTCCTCATCTTTTGTACGGGAGTTAGTAGAAAATTTGGAAGAGTCCACAGTGATAAGCCCGTGTAAGGGGGAAACAGATGCTTTCCTGTTTGCCCATATATCCACCATTGTTCTGTATTCATGTCTCATGCTTTCTTTTTGCTGAATATGTATTTTCTCATTCCTATTCTGTATCAGAATTTATACTTGCAGAAATAACATTAATTCATTTATATCCCACACAGTACAGTTACAACACTGGCATCTACCCAACAATGTGAGAAATTGCTAAGGTATGTCCTGTACATAATAAGCAAGACAAATCCAAGCTCATCAATTACCACCCCATCAGTCTATTCTCAATCATTAGTAAAGTGATGGAAGGTGTCATCAACAGTACTATAAGGCAGCACCTGCTCAGCAATATCCTGCTCAGTGTTGCTCAGTTTGGGTTCTGTCAGGACCACTCAGCTCCTGACCTCATTACAGTCTTAGTTCAAAGATGGACAAAAAGAGCTGAATTCCAGAGATGAGGTGAGAGTGTTCGCCCTTAGCATCAAGGCTGCATTCGAGCAAGTGTGGCATCAAGTACCCCTAACAAAACTGAAATAAATGGGGAAAACTCTCCAATTTTTGGAGTCATACCTGTCACATAAGAAGATGGTTGTTGTTGTTGTTGGAGATCAGTCATCTCAGCTCCAGGACATCTTTGCAGGAGTTCCTCAGTTCTATCTTCTAGGCCTAACTATCTTCAGCAGCTTCATCAATAACCTTCCCTTCATCATAAGATCAGAAGTGGGCATGTTTGCTAATGATTGCACAATGTTCAGTACCATTCGCAACTCCTCAAACACTGAAATAGTCCATTTTCAAATGCAACAAGATCTGGACAATATCTAGACTTGGGCTGACAAGTGGCAAGTAATATTCAGACCACACAAATGCCAGGCAATGACCATCTCCAATAAGAAATATTCTAACTACCGCATTCAGTAGTGTTCCATCACTCAATCCCCCTCTATCAATGTTACTGGGTTACTAGTGACCAGAAACTCAACCTGGACTCATCACATAAACACTGTGGTTATAAAAGCAGGTCAGAGGCGAGGAATATTGCATTGAATAACTCACCTCTTCATTTCCTAAAACCAGCTCACTATCTACAAGGCACAAGTCAAGAGTGTGATGGAATATTCCCCACTTGCCTGGATGCGTGCAGCTTTAACAACACTCAAGAAGCTTGACATCAATCCAACCCACTTGATGGGCACCTCATTCATAAGCATCCACTCCATCCACCACTGATGCTCAATAGTAGCAGTATGTACTATTTGTATTTTGCACGGCAAAACTTCACCAAAGGGAAATCACTCCCTAAAGGCATTGTGGGTCAATCTACAACATGTGAACTACCACCACCTTCTCAATGACAACTGGGAACAGGTAATATATGCTGGCCAGCCAGTGATGTCCACATCCCTCCAGTGAATTAAAAAAAAAATTGGTAGGCAGGAAATAGAAGTGTATGGATTGCGTAGTGGGAAAAGGCTTTTAGTTTAGAAAGGCATCATGTTAGGGTGAAGGGCCTGCTCCTATTCTGTACTGTTCTTTGTTCTCTGCATAATTACTGAGCATGTGCAAAGGAATGTTTTCAGAGACATCAGATCACAATGAACTGTAGTCCAGGTCCGTGGGGCTGTGGGTAAGATGTCCTCTCTTACCATCCGATGTAAATAGTTCCGTTCAATAAAGCCTGTCACAGTTCATTCACAGGAGTGTACAGCCCACATTACTGTAGATTGCCATTCCAGTGATATAACCTTTATACCACCTTATACATGGGACTGAAATCAGATAGATACAGGAGAAAATTATGTGCTTTACAGTTTTATAAAAATGTAGTACAGGTAGAAAATCCTTTATCTGAACATCCAAAAACAGAAAAGCTCCAAAATCTGAAGGTTTTTTTGTAAAGTTTTTTTCTCATTAACAAGGTTGTTTCGCAAGCAAACAGTTAACCCAAGTCAACACCCACTCGATGCGTATCACTCAGATGCAATGTTGGGGGGTGGGACGCACAGGTGTGTGGCCAAGCACTGACTGACCTGAGGTTTCTCTGTGAACGCCCGTGAGACGACACCCACTCAATGCGTCTCACTCAGATGAGACATGGGAGGGGGGGGGAGAGGGACATGGCCAAGCACATTCTTACTTAGAAGGCTACTCCTCCAGTAAGATTTTAAAACATTTCACCTTCAAACTTTCACTATTCTGAAAACCGAAAAATTCCGAATTCCAAAAAACAGCTGATCCTAAGCATTTCGGATGAAGGATCTTCTACCTATACTATTAAACAGATCAAAAACAATTTCCTTCCATTATGTTTCAGGTCAAAAAAGAATTCATCAGGTTGAGTTATACTGTATCTCCTCATTGCCCAAATCTGTTAGTTCAACAGTTCCTCCCAGATGTTCAATCGCCTCATCCACAACATGCATCATTCGAATCATCTCATTTCTTTTTTGTTGGAGTGCCTGATTCACTCTGGATTGCCACCCATTCTTTCAGATGCTGCAAATTGAAACTGCTGCATTATTATGCACTTAACACAACCAAACATGCTTCCTCAACCAAAGAGAAAAAAAAGACAAGCAGTTAAATATTGCATTCATGAACATGGCAATTACCTGGATTGTGCTATTCTCCCAGGCAACAAAGATATAGATTGCTAACTTGATTTAGGGTGGGCCAGGAATACTATTCCCAAAAGAATTGATAAACAACAAATTATAAAGAATTAATGGAGAAAAAGGTGGCATGGCTTTTCACCTTTACACAAATTCATAAAATTATAGGACTCTACAGCAGAGAAGCCATTCAGCCCTTCATGTCAGAGACAGCTCTTTGAAAAAGCTAACAACTTAGATCCATTTCCCTCCTCTTGTAAGCATGTACATTTTTTATCCATTACAAGCACAACTGTTCCTGTGTCCATACAGCCCCAGAAGCTTTTCCACCATTTAATTAGATGGTGTCTGATATTTATCTGCCTTAATTTCATATTCCTTGACAGCTTTATTCAGAAGAAAAAAAACCAATTGCACACATTAAAAATGTATGCCCTCTTATTTTTAATTTCCACTAACAGAGATAAACATTATTTCTGTATCTAACCTTTAATATTTTAAATACCATGATCTATATTCAAGGGAATATAAGTCTAGGTCTATGCAGCCTTTCCTTCGAAGTTAGCCCTTTTAATCCAGTTTCTGATAAATCTCTGCTGCACTCACCCCTGCAAGACCAGTATATCCGTCCCTACCAATGGTACTCAAAGCTCAAACTAGTCACTCCATGTGGAATTTTAGCAAGGCTCCTCAAACCAGACACTTGAACATCATAAAGTAAGTGTTGCACTTAACTTTCTAATGCAACATTAAATTGAGGGCATGTCAAACCCACAGGTGAATGGCCCTATTTTGAAAATGAGCAAAGGAGGTAATCCTGATAGGCTGGCAAATATTTAGTCCCCCAGTCAAAATCACCAGATCACATTATTTGGTCATTAACATATTATTATTGGGGAGCTTTGCAGTGTGTAAATCACACAACAATGACTGCAGTTCAAAATTATTTCATTACTGTAAAGCAATCTGGAATATCCTGGCGTCATGCGATTAATTGTACAAGTGCAAGTTTTGAAACTGAACACAATTTTAGTCAAGAAACCAGAGAATTGGTACCTATTGTTATGAAGTTGAAGGCGTATTGTACCTTTAAGACAGCGTGAATGATGTTTTGCACTGAGAGCTTACAAGCACCTGTCATATGACTAACTAGCAGTCCCAGAGTGTACTGGAAAATTAAAATTATGTAACATTTGGATGTGAAATAGACACAGGAGATACCTAAGTTGATTGCTGTTTGACAACAATTCAAATTTAACCAGTTTAAATTGTGACTCAGGATACTAAAACCTAATCAAGTTTGAATTTATTGTTTCGCCAACCTCAAACTAATGAGATGATCCGATGTTGGGGTATAAAAAAGGCAGATCGTTTGAAAATAAGACAGAGTACCTGCCATCGAGAGAGCAGCTGCCATTTGAAACACTCTCTATCAAAGGTACCTACTCATGTGAAACATCTTCACAGTAAAAAGAAAGACGCGACCCAGGGACATCTTTAGCCGAAAGAAGAAAGACACCGACAACAACAGCCACTGTGTGGTTTTGAAATTAAGTTAATGTAATTTTAAATGTTTTATTGGAACAGCATATTGTTATAGAGTTGGAGGCAGGTAATAAGCAGTTAAGAGAAAGGGGGGCTTAGAGTTGTGAATAGTTGCTTAATGTTCACTTTTAGAACATAGAACATAGAACAGAACAGGCCCTTCAGCCCACAATGTTGTGCCAACCATTGATCCTCATGTAAGGTAAACCTAATGTACAAACCCTCAAATTTCTGTGACCATATGCATGTCCAGCAGTCTCTTAAATATCCCCAATGACCTCACTTCCACAGCTGCTGCTGGCAATGCATTCCATGTTGTCATAACTCTCTGCGTAAAGAACCCGCCTCTGACATCCCTTTTATACTTTCCACCAAACAGCTTAAAACTATGACCCCTCGTGTTAACAATTTCTGCCCTGTGAAAAAGTCTCTGGCTATCAACTCTATCTATGCTTCTCATTATCTTGTACACCTCAGTTAGGTCCCCTATATTCCTTCTTTTTTCAATGAAAAAAGTCCGAGCTCGGTCAACCTCTCTTCGTAAGATAAGCCCTCCATTCCAGGCAGCATCCTGGTAAACCTGCTCGGAACCCTCTCCAAAGCATCCACATCTTTCCTATAATAGGGCGACTGGAACTGGACAGAGTATTCCAAGTGCGGTCTAACCAAAGTTTTACAGAGCTGCAACAAGATCTCACGGCTCTTAAACTCAATCCCCCTGTTCATGAAAGCCAAAACACCATATTGCTTTCTTAACAACCCTGTCTACTTGGGTGTCAATTTTAAGGGATCTATGTACCTGCACACCAAGATCCCGCTGTTCCTCCACACTGCCAAGAATCCTGTCTTTAATCCTGTACTCAACTTTCAAGTTCGACCTACCAAAATGCATCACTTCGCATTTATCCAGGTTGAACTCCATCTGCCACCTCTCAGCCCATCTCTGCATCCTGTCAATGTCACGCTGCAGCCTACAACAGTCCTCTATACTGTCAACGACACCTCCAACCTTTGTGTCATCTGCAAACTTGATAACCCTTCCTTAAATCTCCTAATCTTAGTTATTAATAAAACTTACAAAGAGTAGAGGCCCAAGAACAGAGCCCTGTGGAATACTACTGACCATTGACTTCCAGGCAGAATACTTTCCTTCCACTACCACTCGCTGTCTTCTGTCGACCAGCCAATTCTGTATCTAGACAGCTAAATTTCCCTGTATCCCATTCCTCCTGACTTTCTGAACGAGCCTACCATGGGGAACCTTATCAAATGCCGTGCTAAAGTCCATATACACCACATCCACCGCTCGACTCTCATCAACTTGTCTAGTAACATCCTCAATAAACTCAATAAGATTCGTGAGGCATGACCTGCCCCTCACAAAGCCGTGCTGACTGCATTTAATCCAGCCATGCTCTTCCAGATGGTCATAAATCCTATTCCTCAGAATCCTTTCTAACACCTTGCAGACAACAGACGTGAGACTGACTGGTCTGTAATTGCCGGGGATTTCCCTATTTCCTTTCTTGAAGAAAAGAATTACATTTGCCTCCCTCCAGTCCTCAGGTACGACTCCGGTGGAGAGCAAGGATGCAAAGATCTTCGCAAGCGGTGAAGCAATCACATTTCTCGCTTTCCAAAGCAGCCAAGGACAAATCTGGTCTGGCCCTGGCGACTTGTCAATCTTAATGTTTGTCAAAATTTTCAGCACATCAGCTTCCTCAATCTCTATCCGTTTCAGCATGCTTACCTGCTACTCAATGGTTTCATTCACTACAAGGTCCTTTTCTTTAGTAAAGACAGAAGCAAAAAACTCATTTAGGGCTTCCCTTACCTTCTCAGACTCTATACCCAAGTTCCCTAAACTATCCCTGATCGACCCTACTCTTTCTTTGATCATTCTCTTATTCCTCA
>NC_057713.1:96491275-96554862 GCF_004010195.1 Chiloscyllium plagiosum
CCACCTTAAGTAAGCTGCCTTCTTTCTTTTGACGAGAAGCTCCACCGCTCTCGTCATCCAAACTTCCTTTATCTTACCCCTTCTTGCCTGTCTCAGAGGAACAAATTTATGCATCACTCGCAATAACTGTTCCTTAAACAGTCTCCACATGTCTACAGTGCCCTTTCCACGGAACAATTGCTCCCAGTCCATGCTTCCCAACTCATGTCTGGTAGCATCATAGTTTCCTTTTCCCCAATTAAATATCCTCCCATTGTGCCTGCTTCTCTCCTTCTCCATAGCTATGTAGAATGTGAGGCAGTTGTGGTCACTATCACCAAAATGCTCTCCCACCACAAGATCTGACACCTGCCCCGGTTAAAGAATAAATTGATATTATTTTCTTTAAATAGTGGAATGTGGGAGTTCTCTGTCACTCATATTTTAACAGATTACAAGGCAAGGTGTGGTTTTCTGGGTGTTTAGTTTAATTAACAGAGGGGTTCACCGCCTTGTCATAACACTATCTTTTAAATTTTTTCCCATTCTAACTGTTCCAGCTGGACATCCATTGTCCTTGTTCCTGGCTCCAACAGGAATCCTCCCAAATAGGAGTGATGTCTATTCATTACATCTTTATAAATATGATCAGAGTTCCCCAGCCATCCATTACATCACATTCAACTAAACTTTGGAGCAACATGCTCACACCAGTAGATAAAATGTTATCTAAATGACACAACGTCCAAAGCCTTCACTTTGTCCATAAGTCAACATGCTTTGTTTGTGAATCCCTTTCTTTCCCCAAGGACAATCGAGGACAAAGCTTAATCGCCATACTCCTTATGGACTCTTTTAATGAAAACCCATTGAATATTTTTAACAAATCTGCAATTGCACTCATTGTGGATCTCCCACGAAAATTCATGAATGAAGACTGTAGAGAGAAAACTTACAAAGTAGTATGTACCAAAAAAAACAGTAATGTAATCTATTCTAGCCCAATTCTGATGACTACTTCTTTGTGGAGGCCTTACCTGGACATAGTCATCCTGATGTTAATCAATATACTGCAACACTTGATCAAGAGGAGATGACGCTTCCAATGCAAAGTGCAAAAACAAACTGAGAACAGTGAGTGTAAGCTGTAAAGAAAATGTTGCACCAATGAATCAGGATGCATGGTAAAGCTGCAATGGCTTTTGTTAAGGTATTTCATATATTTCCATTGTCAGAAATCAGATTTCAACAGCTAATAAATTATCAAAACGGAGCAAAATGGAAGCATGTTTATTAAAGTTAAAAAATCTTGTAAAATATGTGTTTAATAACATTGCTTCAGTATCACAAGCAACAGCATACATTAAGGTTCAACTAGCTGAGTATATGTGGGAGCAAGGAACAGAAGGAATGTACTGACATGAAATGAAAAGTGGAAGAAAGCTCCTGTTAACCATAAAAACCAGTACAGACTATAATAGTCTGTATCTGTGCTTTAACAATGGATGTAATAAATTTCTCACATAGTCTAGATTTGTTATTGTTTCAAATTCAATGCTTTTCTATTGTCCATAAATCAATTTTATCCATGACAGGCTCCTGCAAAATATTATAAAACCCAAACTGCACACAAGTCAATAATTGTAATTCTGCATAAAAAATGTAAAGTACCGTGGATGCTGCAAATCTGAAATAAAGACACAAAGTGCTGGAGAAATTAAGCAGATCTGGCAGCATCTGTGGAAAGAGAAACAGCTGATGTTTCAAGTCCATTTCCATCGTTAAAGATTAACTGTTCCTCTTCCCTGAAGCTGTTAGACCTCCTGCATTTCTCCCGCACTTTTTATCTGCTCTGGTTTATTTTGCACTGTCAATAGAATGCAATTTTTAAAAATCTCAACTAAAAGATTTTATGAAATGCAACCTCCCATGAAAAAATACAATTGCACCAAGACTTTTTTATTATAATTTTCTTACTAGGTAAATAAAGTGAAAACACAATAACACCTTGCAATCGAAATGGACTAAGTTAACCTTTATCCCATTGAGAATGTTTCCCCTAGTATCACTCAGAAAGGAAGCAAAGTTTAACATCTTTATCACAACACAGTCAACCAAATCTTGCAGCAGTTTGCAGAGCTGTATGTTTTTAAGAGCGAACAAATTAAATTGATCCTTTGGTTAAAAAAGGGTAAATTCTCATTTTAAAAAGAATACAGCAGAGGAAGAGGTCCTTTGGCCTTTCAATCCTACGCTGACACATTTTTCCCTTCCAAACTAAAACTGTCTTCACTTACAAGATCCGTACCCCTTTATTCCCTTCCTATTCATATATTCGTCCAGATACTTCTTGAATGCTGCATTGTATCTGCTTCCACCACCTCTTCTGGGAAGGCGTTCCAGGCACTCACCATCCTTTGTGAAAAGCTTGCCTCACACATCTTTCCTGAGAGAGCAGCCCTGTGGTCAGGGAGGACAATGGTGACTTTACCTTTTACACAGTGATGGCAATGTGCCTGTGGTGCAGAGGGGGAATGTTGAAGGTGGTGAATGGGACACCATGTAGTCACAATGGTTTGTCCTGTGGGATGTTCACTTTCTTTAATATTGTTAGGGGCTGCACAAATGCAGGCAAGTAGGGAATGTTCTAACACAATCCAGATGAGTTGTGGAATCAGGTGTTTGGAGAAACTGAGATTGTACTCCTTGTAGTTAAAGAAATTGAGTCGTTGTTGATAAAGGTGTTTATCAAAGATATGCATTAGCATGTTAAAACATACACTCATCAGCTGAGCATAAAAGGATTACAGAAGACATATTAAAGATTTTGGGGAAAATCTACTGACAGAATAAGCTGATTTAAGGGAGAAATTTTATGCAGCAAGTGGGAATAAGCTGGAACACAATACTCACACACAATGCAAACATCCAGGTTCTGATGAATTGAGTAATTCTGTAAGTGTTTGAAATTACAATTACTGAGATTTTCACCTAACAGTCCACTTGTAAAAAAGCAGGATTTGTCTAATATTTCTTACCTTAGGAATATAAAACACCGTGTAGAGAACTAGCATAGAAAACTATTGCGTTGTCACAGATTGGGGTTACATTTAAGTATTCCAAAGTACGTAAAATGTATCATGGAAGTTGAATACAAAAGGCGACTCCTGTTAATCTTAACTGATAAAAATGTATGAATTGGGAAATTAAAAAATAACTTACCATGTTCACGTGTTATTAATAAAGTCAATGAAACGCAAGATCAAGCTTCGCCTCTACAAAATACACCACACAGTCACAGTTAGAACGCAGTTTTTCTGTCTTTCTTCGGACACCTGAAGCCAAGTTTGTTCCCTGAGGCCAGGCACTTCAGAAATATTCAAATATTTACTGCCAGTTATTGTGCAAGTACTAAAAAGTTAAAATATTGCCAAGGAAAACAAACACAGGCGGCAGCTTTGTGTGAATGATACATTTAAAGGGGCCCAGAGGAGGGTTTATGAAAAGCATGTTATTTTGAGAGATAGAAGGTCAGTCATATTGTTTTAATTATTCTTGTGTGTGACTGATGGGAATTATAAGCCTTAATGCGATTTATTACATCACATGAAATGTTCTTAACGCGTTTGCTTGATTTTCATGAACTGTCTGCTATTTTTATCTGGTAAGAAATGTTACTTCATAACACATGAAGTTACATGTTGTTTCCAGTTGGTGTCACTAGATACCATGCAACTGACTGAAGTCACATGCAAAAAGACTTTCATTTTTGTTTTTTAAAAAACATAATCACAACATTCCAACAGATGATGCCAGATCGGCCGAGTTTCTCCAGCAATTTGTTTTTGTCACAGATCTTTTAATGAGTAAAATGAGACCATTCGGCCCATACTGCACCAACTCTCTGTGCAAATCCTCTCTGAAAAACCTGTGCATTGTTCATAAATTAAATAATCAGCCCTTGAATGCTTCAACTAAGCCTGCCTACATCACTCTTCCAAGCAGTACATTTCAGATCCTAATTACTGACTGTATCAAAAAAATACTTTCTCACCTCATGCTGTCCTTCTTTTGCAAAATACTCCAAATCCGTCTCCTCTGGTTCTTGACCCTCTTAAGAATGAGAAGCTTTCCCCTATCAAACCCTTCATCATTTTGGAACCTTCCATCAGGTCTCCTCTTAGCCGCCTTCTCTGCAATGAAAATGTTCCACCTTCTCCAATTTGTCTTCATCACTGAAAATTCTCATCCCTGGAACCATTCTGGTAAACATCTTCACTCTCATAAATGTATTCGCATCATGCCAAAAGTTTAGAATGGTGTACAACACTCAAGCTGAGGTGTAATCAGTGTCCAGCATAGTTTCAGCATTATCTCCGTCTCTTGTACTCTGTGACCTTATTAATGAAGCCTAGAATACCATGTGCTTTGTTAAAGTATTTGCACTCAACATTATATTCAACTATATATTCAAAGTAGATTTCCCTGTTTTTACTGACCTACATCTTCATATCCTTCCATGTCTGTCTCTCCCTCCCTGTCATTTTCTCCAGCCTGACAGTCCTTTGAGAACTCTCCACTCCTCTCATTCTGACCTCGAGCATAAAACATTACAGCTTAGTACAAGCCCTTCAGCCCTCAATATTGCACCAACCTGTGAAACCAATCTAAAGCCCATCCAACCTATGTGTATCACCCCCCCCCAATTTAAAGCTATGTCCCCTTGTGCTAGCCGTCACCATCCGAGTAAAAAAGGTGCTCACTGTCCACACCATTAATCCTGTGATAATCGTGTATGCCTCTATCAAATAACCTCTTAACCTTCTTCTCTCTAACGAAAACAGCCTCAAGTCCCTCAGCCTTTCGTCATAAGACCTTCCCACCAAACCAGGCAACATCCTGGAAAATCTCTTCTGCACCCTTTCCAATGTTTCCACATCCTTCCTATAATGCGGGAACCAGAACTGTACGCAATACGCCAAGTGCCCAAGTTTTATGCCTGCCTGATTTTAATTGTCATACCATTGGTGGGTATGCCTTCACCTTCGCACGTGCTAAGCTATCGAATTCCCTCCTTAAATCTCTCCAATTCTCCATTGTACTGTGAGATCCCCCTTATTAATCCATATCTTTGGCTGTTTTCTCTAATATCTCATGTGACCTAGCATCTACTTTTAATGTACAATACCCATGATGCATCTTAGGATGCTTTGTTATATAAAGGTACTATATGATTACAAGTTAATGTCATCAGTCCTTTCTAAGCACTGTGATACTCTAGCTCATAAATCAAAGCTGATCTTGCCCTCATGGGTTGAGATATTCTTGAAAAGTGTTTATCTTGTGGAAGGATTGCATATTCTGTTTTAATAAGGCTAAATTCATTATTCTCTGTCCTAGGTGTCCCCTACTACAGTGATGTGGACAAACAGCCACATTCAGTAGTGACAAATGACATTAGGAATCTGAGTTCTGAGGAAAGGTCATTCAACCTGAAATGGTAACTCTGATTTCTCTCCACACGTTTCCAGACTTGCTGAGCTTTTCTAGCAATTTCTGTTTCTGTTTAAGGATCCAAGAAACTGATTTTGCATTCAGCTTCAGCAGCTTCTCCCTGCCTCTTCCTTTGCATTAGATATGATCATCCTTTTGTAACTCCATTTTCCCTTTCACTATTTGCTCACAACATACTACAGAATGAGACAACATAGAAACAGGCCCAGAATGAAGGGCTTTTGCCCGAAACGTCAATTTTACTGCTCCTCGGATGCTGCCTGAACTGCTGTGCTTTTCCAGCACCTCTAATCCAGAATCTGGTTTCCAGATCTGCAGTCATTGTTTTTACCCATAGAAACAGGCCCTTCAACCCACCATGTCTATGCTAACTAGCAAACACCAAACTACACTAATCCCATTCACGTGCACTTGGTCCATAACCTCCTATTCCTTACCATCTAGATGAACACTTAAACGCCTTTTAAATGTTGCGACAATACCTACCTCCTCCAACCTCTCAGGCAGCATGTTCTATTTTTCAACTACTCTCTGGGTGAAAAAATATTTTTCTTAGATTTCCTCTAAACTACTTAATCCTCACTTTAAACGTATGCCTTCTAGTTTTAGATATATTTGTCATGGGGAAAAGATGCTCACAATCTACTTTGTCTATGTCTCTCATAATTTTGGAAACTTCAGTCAGATCCCTCCCCCCCTCCATCCACCCCCCACCACCACCACCTTCCCCAGCTTCCTCTGCTCCAAGGAAAACAAACCCAGCCTCTCCAGTCTCTCCTTGCAACTGAGACTTATCATCCCAAGCAACATCTTGTTGAATTTCTCTGCACCATTTCCAGTGCAATCATATCCTGCTAATGGTGTGATGACCAGAACTGCACAGTATTCCATCTATGGCCTTACCAATATTTTGTAAGGTTGTAATAACTTCCTTGCTGCTATATTCTACATCTGGGCTAATGAAAACAATCATCCCGTATGACTTCTTCACCAACCTGTCTATCTGTACTGACTTTCAGAGATGCGTGGATTGTATACCAAGGTTTCTTTGTTCCTATGGACCTGCCATTCATTCAAATATCTTTTGATTATTAGACCTCCCAAAATGCATCCCCTCACACTCATCAGGATTAAACTCCATCTGGATTGCCGTGTCCAATTTACCAGCTGATCAATATCCCCAAGCCATCCTCCTCACTATCAAAAACACCACTAATTTTCATGTCATCTGCTAGCTTACTAATTATCCCTGCTATATTCACATCCAAGTTGGTAATACACATAATAAACAAGGGTCCCAGAACCAATCCCTGAGGTGCACCTCTGGCTATAGGCGTCCAGTCACAAAAAATAAACCACCACCTTTGCCTCCTGTTTGAAGCCAATTTTGGATCTAGTTTGCCAATTTGCCTTGGATCCTATGGGCTTTTAGCTTTTAGATCAGACTTCCATATGGGAGCTTGTCAAAGGCTTTACCAAAGTCCATAGAAACCACATCAACCCCATTACCCTCATCAATATATTCAGTCACCTTTCAAAAAGCTCAATTACTCAGATAGAATCTCCTTCTGACAAATCCATGCTGACTATCCCTCACCAATCTTTGCCCTTCCAAGTGTTTAGTAGGCCTGTGCCTCAGAGCTTTTTCCAAGAATTTCCCTCTCACTTATAAGAGACTAACTGGTCTGTAATTACCTGTCCTACCCCTTGTTGCTCTTCAACAAAAGATCAGCCATCCTTCAGTTTCTGGCACTTCACCTGTGGCCAGTGAATTATTAAATATATCTGCCAGGGCCTCAGCAATCTCTTCTCTTGCATCCCATAGTGGCATTTTAACTCCTGACACACAGGAAAATAAGATTGTTAATTTTTTTTAGCTAAATATGCCAAAAATTTACATTTTTGTAGTTAGGGTAAAGAATGTTCGGGTCAGTTCTTTGAGATAAAAGACGAGAGAAAAGAATGACCATGTATACCCTCTGGAAAAATGGGGTTTCGGAGACTAAATTTTTAATCAAAAAGTAGAGATTAACATTTACACAATAATATTTTCAGGAGTAAGATTTCAACCCCACCTGCCTCCACTTTCATGAGTAACTTTTAAGGGAGTTGAAACCCTCCAATTCTAACTCAGAATTGGGGGCTGAAGGGTTCCAGACACTGGATAATTGCTATTCAGAAGTTTATATTTCCGGGGCAATTATTGCATAAGAACTTGTAGAATCCCACTCAGGGTACATCCAGTCTTGGATTGTCTGAACATCAGAAGATCTCTGACCATGATGATAAATAGATTCATGAAAAGGGAAGTAAAGGGATAGAAAGAGGAAGAGAAAGGAATGCAAGCGGAAAGCAGAAAGGCAAAAATAAATCTGACAAGAGTAAAACAGCAATTATTTATAGGAAAATTACATAAAATTTCAGGACAGAAACAGGCAATTTGGTCCAAATGCTCCATGAGCCTCACACATCCCACCCAAACACAAACTCCATCATCATTCCCTATTATTCCCTTCTCCCTCCCATGCTTATTCAGCATCACCTTAAAACCACCCATGCAATCTGTCTCATTGGTCTCAGTGGTAGCGAAGTCCATTTTCCTTCTGAATCCACTGTGGGATTTATTGGTGACTACCATACATATACAGCCCATGGAAGAGGAACATCATGGAAATGTGTGTGTATATACACACAGACTTGCATCAAATGTTGCATATTTCTAGATTAAACAATTCCACCTCCATCTTGACCTGCACCTTGATGGATTCCAAACAGTGCTTACATTGTGTTAATTTTGTAGCACACATGTGGAGTAACATTCTCATTGTATGTTCCAAATTCTAGCAGCAACATTTGGAAACAACATATGTTGATGTAAGTTGAACAAGCAGTTGTAAAAACCGAAGTTTATGTTTTAAGGCACTGTGTCCTGCATACCACATCTTTGAGGTGGTTGACTATGCAACATTTTGATTACTGACCAAACCAGCTTCAAATATACCCATGACCAATATTTGGCAGACTCAATTTGGCAAAGAAAGAGCATTAATGGTTCATAATGCAGATGACACAAGGAAGAAATAAAGATGAGTTAACGAGTTCTCAATACAAATGCACCTCATGATGTAGAATATTAAGTAAGAAGCCAAGTTCACCCTGCCTACTAAAAGTCCTCACGGTGAAGCACAGGGCCAATAAAGAATTACTTTTTTTGCCTTAAACAAGCACCAGCAAACTATTATGTGATCAAGATCAGTAATGTGTTGACATCAATTCTTACATGTGGCACATAGCCATGGAATACTGTGAAGATGAATAATGACCTAACAAGTCAGGCAGATGCAGAGACTGAATCATTTACAGACCAGAAGGAACACTTTAGCCCATTACATGCAAGTTGGCTGTTTGGCTCTAAATATCCAAAAACATCTCTCCCTACTAATCACATCTTCCAAGAATGTATGGTCTATTCTTACTCACTTGCTCTGTCAACAAATATTCTTTGCCTGAATGTGGAGTAGATGGAGGCAGGGCAAGATTATCCCTACTACAGTGTAAGGAGTGCAGAAATAAGTTCATCTTAAAATTAGTTATTAGTAAATTACAATCGCCACAGTCCCAAGACGCACTCTGAAACATTGAGTGGTGCTGCGAAAGAGGGCTTCTTTGTACATTGGCACAGACGGGAAGCCTAGGAATAGGAGGCAGGAGAGTATGTATAAAGTGCACAAGTGAATTTTGTCGGATATTTTGAATGGGAACTGACATGTACAAATGAGGAGGGGAGCAAAACTGTTAATCTGATAATAGAAATGAAGAGATTCCTCCCATGAAAGTAGCGCAAGTGTAATTTGCAGCAATCCATAGGTTGGTGTGCAGACACTCAAGATGTTTTTGCCCCTTAATTAATTTACTTCCTGCCCCATAGGGTACCTTCCTTCAAGAGTCCCCATGATGAGAGCTTGTTAAAGCAAAATTTTACAGTACAAACTCCTCAACCCAAACTTTTAACACGTTAGTTGATAAAGTTGGATTATTTCATGCATTTGTACTGTGGTTTTCGACAATCCAATTACACACAAAATGATTACAATGGTATCTAATGTCCTGAAAAATTAGGGTTTTGAATGCTTTGATCCTATGAAATGCACAGCCTCAGTTTGTGGTCGAAGCAGTTCAATCATGGCATTCAAAAGGGTTTTGTATATGCAAATGAATGGAAAAATGTAAGACTACAGGATAAGGACAGGAGAGACACAGTAGCTAAAGTGATCCTGTAGGGATTACAATATAAGCTCAATGGGCCTTCTTCTGGGCTGAAGCCATTTTATGATTCCATCAAGAAGTCCAGAGAGAGGCAGGTGGAAAGTCATAGAATTGCAATTAGCATGGGCATAATTGCCAATGAGCATGATAACGTTAACATCTGGTACAACATCCCACACCACAACCACCTCTCTCCCACCTAGTTTTAGTCTTCCAAGTGTCCCCAATTCTCATTATTCCACCAATGGCAACCATACCTTCAGTTGAATAGGCCACATGCTCTGGAGTGCACATTTTAACACTGCTCACTTTCAGGAATACATTAAATCCTCTGTCTCTAATCAATCTTTTGTTCACCTATCCTAATACATTTCTTTCTTGATTTGATGTGAAACAAATTGAAAATATATGGTCCTGTGAAGCACTGTCAATTAAACATGCTTCATAACGCAATGCTTCACAGTTGGTGATTGTTGATACAAGGGCTAATTAGGCCATCACAGTGACATTTAAATGTATGCTATGTAAACACTTCAAATGACTGACAAATTATAGCATCAAATTAAATAGTTAGAGAGTTGGTGAAATGAATTCTCTATCATTTTTCACTTCTGTGCAACCTTAATAACAATCAAAGTCTGGTGTTTTGACTTTACCCAGCTGTAGTGTTGTTGAATGTGCCTGTGTTATCAGCTTTCCAATTTACTTTGCTGGCTTCTTTAAACTCTAATTCTGTTGTTCTTCTCATTTATTTTGGGACCATTCTGTTTTTCTACTAACTTGTAAAGTGTTAAACTCAGATTATTACGAAGTATATTACAATGGTTTTTAGAGTAGGGGAGCATGTCAATTAAAACTCCAGATAAAAATGATTCAACTGTTAATGAATGAAATTCATGAATTATAAGAGACAACATCAATTTAGAGTTGTAATCTTTGAAGTATAGACACTGAAGCAATGAATAGATTGACATTTAAGATTTAAGGGCAGAAACCAGCTCTCTAACTATTTAATTTGATACTATAATTTCGGTCAGTCATTTGAAGCGTTTATATAGCATATATTTAAATGTCATTGTGATAGTCTAAATAGCCATTGTACCCATAGGTGGACAGAAATGCTCTATTTTGGAGAATCCACAACTAGATGGTACTGGACCAAATGTTCTGTAAAAGGTGGTTGATAGGACATAAACTGTTAATTTTTAAATCGGAAATTGATAGATATTTGTTAACCTAAGAGACATGGGAGAAAAGAGAAACCATATATGAAGTTAGATTATGGATCAACTATAATTTCATTGATCACTGGAACAACCTGGAGGGGTGAACTGGCCAATAGATAGGCTGATGCTTGGGGCCAAAATTCTTCATTTCAGATGACTCTCTGAAGAAGAAAAAAGATAACTTTTGCAAGCTCATTGGACAAGCTCAGAAACTCCACAGAAGACTTGACTGCACGGAGTTCCCTACCTTACAGCTGAAAGCTCCAAATGCCTTTTATAAGGCTATTTTACAAAACGGACATGTGGAGACAGGGAGACAGGGAGGAGATATGGGCATCCTGAGAGTCAGATTTTTCCAGTGTGTTGAATTTTCAGTCATGATCTGGCAAAATATTGAAGACACATCGGATATTACTACCAATCTGTAGGAAAGCAGGGTTGCCTTCGAAATTGAGAAAGCACTCAAAACACATGAAGGAGAACCAATGAGTAACCCCCTCTATGTAGTTATTAAAGTTCAGCATTCGGAATATGCAATCCATAAATGAATTAAAAACAGCCAATTATGAAGTCCCATGAAGGTGGCAAGAAAATTAAACTTTCAAAATAGGAAGCTAGTCACAGCAATAATATTTATTGTGAGACCTTAGTCAAGCAGTGTAGTTCTGTGGACCATATTAACACATTAGACATGAAAATAAATATTGAAAAAACATGAAAATCTTGTCAACATTTATTGGCTATATTCTTCCAAGATAATATGTATAACAAAAATGTCCAAAGATCCTTTAACATGAATCAACAGTCTCACCATTCCAAAAAAATGCAATTTTAAAAAGGTCACATCTCACTCAATGAAGTAACAACTTTTCTTTTGCAAATCAAGATGGAAATCAGTTGGACTGTGCAGTGTAAGAAACAGATAAATGGTCACTGCCTGACATTATGGTCCATTAAAGACAGTGAATATACACACCCGATGCCTATATTAATATTCATGGTTACTAATCTTACACTTCATATATCTTTTTGCAAAGAGAATAACTCGCGCACCTATTGCACTTTGAGGCCGAAGGGCATCACAGAATGAAACTGAGACAAGAAATACTTCTGAAATTTCAATAGCATTTGAATTACAAAAGACAACAAGTAGAGAGTACATAGTGACTTAACTGATTCACTATCTTTCAGTATTATCTGTACAGCATCACTGCTCCCAAAACAGACCACCAAGGTACCCTGGTGACAACAATGTACAATCTAGGATACAGATCTTTGTAATTGAGATGATGAGGGTAATATAGAGTGAACGAGTCAAGGACACTTGGATAATGAATCTTCCAATTGCACATTTCAGGTACCTTAAATACTTTTGTATAAATGAAATTGACTTCAAGCAGCAACTCAAATTACAGAGTAAGCAGTTTTGCAATGGATTTACAAAGAAAAAAAGACCTGTCATTTGTATATGGTTTGTAGGTTGCAAGAAAACCTTTATTAGTCACTTCATTACCCCAAACCATTTCCCAATTTTAGAAAAAATGAATAAAACTTAAACTGTTTTAACTGTTTAGCCCAGAATCACCCTCCCTCCCCAATCAACTTCAGCAGTGGGGAATTCTGAAAAAAAATGTACAAAATAATCACTGCAACTATTATTGAAGCCAAAGTTACAACAGATCAATAGTTTAAAAACCACTTACTGTTCTGCAAAAATAGACCCTTGCATTAGACAAAATTTCTACCATAAAAAGGTACACTTTACTTAATTGGACCTTCTTCCAGATATCTCCAGTTTTACACAGACCGAAATACAGTTAAATTGTTATATCGAACAAACATACTTGATACTGAAATATAGTCTGTTATCTTTCAGAAATCACAAGATCATGGCAGATGTAGCAATTATTAAAGCTTAATGGTGTGGTGTAGATAGATTCTCATACCAGCTTAGGTAAAATAAATGTGTTTTCAATGAAACCTGCATTAAAAAAAATCTTTCGTCATTCAACTGGATTTGTAAGCTTGCATGTGATAGATTTGTAGCATATAATACACCAGTGAATGTGATAATATACTGATATTCAGTACCACATCAATTTTGTTCTCAAACTGTGCTTATGCAAAACATTCACACAATTGGAGCTCAAAATGCAGTTCAACACTAATCCTTAAGTGACATGCAATTTTTTAAAACTTAGTTAATGGACTTGTTTTAATTTCAATCTAGGATTTGAGGGACGCTAGTATACATTTTTGTGCCTAAATACCTGTCATTCAGTAGCTTAAATAACTAAAAATCCTCACTTATGTTTAATGGGATTAGATCCTGATAATGGCTCGCACTGGTGACCAACTAACTGGTCACCAATTTCTAAATGGGTTACTAAATCTTTGGGCGAAAGGCAAAGTAGCAAATGGACACAAACAGTGGCAGCAAGATGATGACCACCATTCCACAGGGCTAAAGTAGATATTAAAGCTCACTTTCTCATTTCATTGATTTAACATGGTGCAGTGGGTCTGCCAACCTTGTTTAAAACAAAGAAGTCGTATTTCATGGGGAAGTTACCATATAATTCTACAAACCAAAACAAGCATCCAGTTTATTTAAAGTTATTCAAGAGGTTATCTTATTCAGCAGTTTTCACAAGAAATTTAAATCACATGAGTCTACTTTTTGAATTAAAACATTATTAAGGTGCTATATAACCATATCAATTTGGATCAGCATGTAAAATCTGGCTGTCCTTTAGGAATGGAGTGTCAGGGAAAGAAAGAGTGAGAGGAAGGCGAAAGAAAAGCTAAAAGCAAGGAGAAAAAGACAGGAAACTTAGTGGAGAGGGGAGAGGGGGAAGAAAAAAAGAGAGAGAGAAAGAAAAAGAAAGAAAGAGAGAGAGAGAAAAAGTAAAATGATCAGTGTAAACAGACATATGTTATTGTGAGTCCTGCTTGTGATGAGCAGTGTTAGAAGATCAAAATTATGTTTATTTAGTTTGGTCCTTCTGCAATCTAGCAATATGTAGAGATGATGGAGACTTTCCAACCCACTCAGATAAAACGCCATCTTTGAAGATCAGATTCTTAGCTGGAAGTGGAACTCCGACATCAATGGATGATGATTGAGTGAATAAAGATGTAATACTATTATCTGAGTCACCAGTTTCCTGAACACACAAAAAAAAACACCAGTTATTAAAAGGTTCTCAAAGAACAGTTTTTCAAAAACATACGGATTATACTTGGTAGTTCCTCATCTATCTTGCCTGTTATTTTCTTAATATTCATACTTATTTCAAGTGTTTGGTTTCTGCTTGATAGTTGCTGACATTTATTGCATTGTGCAACTGGCAACACAAATACACCAGCAACAATTCACTTATACAGCATTTTAAAATGTAATGAAATATTCCTGGGTGCTTCTCAAGAACATTACAAAACGAAGAAAATCTCACCGAATGACCAAAGAGCTTTTGAGAAACTAGATGTTATTATTGCTGGCTTCCTATAAACTTCCAACAGTAATAGCAGAAGAGACAAGCAATCTTTTACAAAGAGTTGTTAAGAATCAAGATGAACCAATTTTGAGACTGGTTTTAAAACCTTTGATTGAAGGATGAAAATCAGGCACCAGAATAGGAAAAGACAACAGACTGATTCAACATAGCGGAGTTATGGGAGACAAGAATGTGCAGTTTCAATAGTTGACTTCATAGTCATGGTTTTATATCCCATAGTGTTTTCAGCTTGTTATACAAAGTTTATTATATAGCACGAGTTATTTTCTCCAGAAAAAGATGAGGAACACCGTGATAAAGATCTTTAATGCTACGAAGAAGAGTCGATGTCGAAGTGGCCGAAAGTTTTAAGAATTCAGGACCAAACAGTTGTCCCAGAGAAGAACGCAATACCTCAGGAAATGGTTGAGGCAAATAACATCAATGTGTTTAAGGGGAAGCTGGATAAGTAAAACAGAAAAAGGAACAGAAGGTTATGTTGATGGAGATTCATGGAGGGAGGATGCTGATGTGGAACAAACACCGGGCATAGACCAGTTGGGCTAAATGGCCTGTTTCTGTGCTTGCAATACTTTGTTCTACATGCACTATTTTTGTATGATTGACTTTTTAATATTGAAGTAGATATTTTCAGAATGGATGCTGAAACTCAATTTAATTTCAGGGACTCAATATCACATCCCCAGTCCAGCCCATCAATAATTAGACGCTGAATAAAGCTCTCTCTGTACTAAATTTTAACTCTAACATCCTGCACTATTTCCAAAGCTAATTTAGGATATTACTTATTTAATCCCAATTACTACCTTGATACCAATTACTACTCATTCAGAGGAGAAAGTGAGGGCTGCAGATGCTGGAGATCAGAGCTGAAAATGTGTTGCTGGAAATGCGCAGCAGGTCTGGCAGCATCCAAGGAACAGGAGAATTGACGTTTCGGGCATAAGCCCTTCCTGAAGAAGAGCTTATGCCCGAAACGTCGATTCTCCTGTTCCTTGGATGCTGCCTGACCTGCTGCGCTTTTCCAGCAACACATTTTCAACACTACTCATTCAGAACCAATTATGGATGTTATGAGCTGAATTTCGACTAACAAACTAAAGTGATTTCAGATTGTTGAAGCCAACAGGGTAGATTTGAATTTGAACTCTGAAGGGATATTGTTTCATTCACTTGGTCTCATCCATGCTTATCAAATTTCAAATCACATTTTTCAAAATAATCAATCAATTTCAACACTAGTATTTTAGATAGTTTATACCTGGAATGACTGTACAAAGCTGAGGACTTGCAGAGATAATTTCCTACTGGAATGCAAAAGTTTTTGAAGGCTATAAAGGAGAACAATACACAGTCGATTAATAATATGCAAATACATTCATCAATTCATTTGCATTGGACAGGAAGATAAACACGAAAGGAAATTAAATAACAAAATGCTGTTTACAATGACAAAATGTAAAGTATAAACAAACAGGTTTCAGCCAAGAAAATTCACAGCTTTTAAATTTTCAAACCATTGTGAGTTTCGATCATGTTAAATGTTCAAAACAGGTTCCTACCAATGCATTAACCATGAAAACAATGCTACAAATAGTAAACCCACAAGCCCAATACAGCATTGTCTCCAATGCAACATTATTCCTTTTCCACAGCTTTGCTGCTCTTCCCTTGGAAGTGGATTTCAGTGCTGAAATCTTAATAATGTACGTTTATTTCTTTTGCACCATCTGCATCCTCTACTTATACCAACAATGCATGCTTTTTCAGGTCTGAAATGTCCAAAAAAGGATATCAAATCATTATGCTTTAAACCATTAAGTGGAAGTAGGTCAAAAGTATAGTATGAAAAGAACAAAACAAGGTCTTTCAATGACAATTTGCATTTAATCTTAGATTAATCTTAGGTGACTCCAGTGTCTCAACTATATCCAAAGGCAATAAAAATTAGTGAAGTTAGCCTGCAGGATTCCAGCTCTATTTGTAACCCATGCATCGTTCTGGCATGGAAGGACTGAATTTATATGTTTGGTCAAACAAGATTGATAAAAAAAGGTCAATGCATTGACTTTATCTTCCAATTCATATTAGGTGCAAGGGTCCAACAACCCAGGCCCCTGGTGCTCTGAGGCAGCAGTGCTAACCACTGAGCCATTGTGCAACCCCACAGATCTTTCTTCTCAACTTCTTGGTGATTCTCAGGTTAAAATTGCCACCTTGTCCTCTCTGTAATGAGAGCGCAGCTCTGTGGTCCGGTAAGGTTTGGCCAACTTTGAATTATGAGGAAAGACTTTTCACCTCTGAGGGGCCGATAATTGGGATGGAGTACATTTTGACGGTAAAAGAATTCTCACCCAGAATTTAGTGGTATTCAAACCTTTGCTGCCAAAAGGCAGGCAGGAACCTTCAAGACATTTAAGTATTTGATGAGCACTAGAAAAGTCACAGCCTACTTGGTCAATTGCTCGGAAACGGGATCAAAGGAGGTAGCTGTTTGATGACTAGTGTGGACATATTGGACCTTTTCTGTGCTGTAAAAACTGTAAATATGAGAGGCAGTAGACTATTCAGCCTGTACCCGCCAGCTATCCTAAATTAATCTAGCCCCATTTGCCAGCACTTGGCCCATATCCCACAAAACCCTTCCTCTTCATATACCGATCCAGATGTCTTTTAAAATGTTGTAATTGTCCCACCTCTACCACTTCCTTTGGCAGCTCATTCCATACATGCATGACCCTCTGAGAAAAAGTTGCTCAATGTCGTCTCCAATCCATCCAAAAAACTGAAGTTTATCATCCCTGTAACCACTCTCTGGAATCCAGGAAAGCTTCGGAGGGATATTTGATTTGATTAATTGTAATCACATGTACTCAAGTACAGTGAAAAGTTTTGTTTTGAGAGCAGTACAGGCAAGTCATAGCAAACTAGGACATACAGATCAAAGGGTGCTTAGAGTGAGGCATACAAGGTTACAGCTGCACAGGAAGTGCACAAAGAAGATCAACATTAGATTTGAAATTAGAGAAGATATGGGCCAAACACAGGCAAATGATGCAACTTTGGGAACATGGTCGACATGGACTAGTTGTACAGAAAGATCTGTTTCCATGCTCTATGATTATATCCCATGCATCATTTAACATCAATTGCTAAATTGTGGTGCTAGAATTAGACGCAACGCTATAGTTAAGGTTGAACCAGTATTTTATTCAATTTTAACACAATCCTGTGTAATGATATTGTAGCTTTAAGAAGTGTATTTTGTCCTGGTTTCTTTTAGAGAGAGATTGGGGAAGGATGATGAGCAATCTATCAGAAGATTATCAACTTATGAAGCATTGTTTTTTTTTAAAGTTAGAACAAGAGAAACAGGAGTGGGTGGAGACATACACAAACAAAGGATTTTGCAGGTTTTGCTTTAGTTAGCTAGTGGGTGTGAACTGAGATTGTGGCAGGAAAGACCTACTTTTCTCTCTCTCTCTCTCTGAATGATGCTGCATTTATCTCATTCTTGCTGACTGGACCTGTGTGTCAGACAATCTGTTTTCTGAATTTGCCTTTGCCAAGGGGTGTATTTATGGGATGTTATTGTTTTGGAATAGTTACTGTTTAGCAGTAATAATCTATTGTTGTGTTGAATTTTCCAATAAAGTTCTTCCAATTCTTCTTTATTTCATTTGTATTTAACTATAAATGTACGAATAAAGTGTGTTTTACTTAACTTCCAGATGCAATTCAATTGGTCAAACTACTTGAACACAGCACCTCAAACTTACCTTTGAAATATGAAAGAGGACAGGCTGGATAGGCTGGGACTTTTTTCCTTGGAGCATGAGATTGAGGGGTGATGTATAGGCGTATATAAAATCAGAAGGGGCACAGATAAGGTGAACAACCAAGGTTTTTTCGCTAGGATAGGGGAGTTCAAAACTGGAGGGCATCGGTTTAAAGCAAGAGGGGAAAGATTTAAAAAAAGGGCTTGAGGGGCATTATTTCATACTGAGGGTGGTGCATATATGGAATGAACTGCCAGAAAGAAAGAGTGGTAGATTCAGGTACAGTCACCAAATTTAAGTGGCATTTGGACAGGTACATGAATAGGAAAGGTTCAGAGAATATGGTCCAAACACAAGAAAATGGGCCTAGTTTAGTTTGGGAAACCGGGTCGGGATGGACGAGTTGGACCAAAGGATCTGTTTTTGTGCTGTATGACTCTATGATTCTTTAAGAATGCATAATCAAGAGAACTTCATGAATACAACAACTGCAAATCATCAGTTCAAGTATATGTATGTTTGATAAAAAAAATCTATAATGCATATCAATTAGTTCTGGAATTCAGGGCTTCAGTTACATACAACTAAAGAAATTGGGATTGTTCACCTTAGAAGAGAGAGAAGATTAAGAAATAATGGAGATATTCAAAATTATGAGATTTTGATAAAGGAGGTGACACTGTTTCCATTAGAATGAGGATCAATAATCAGAGGGTATAAAATACTTGGTTAAAAGTATTGGGCGGCACGGTGGTTAGCACTGCTGCCTCACAGCGCCAGAGATCTGGGTTCAATTCCCACCTCAGGCGACTGACTGTGTGGAGTTTGCACATTCTCCCCGTGTCTGCGTGGGTTTCCTTCGGGTGCACCGGTTTCCTCCCACAGTCCAAAGATGTGCAGGTCAGGTGAACTGGCCATGCTAAATTCCCCTAGTGTTAGGTAAAGGGGTAAATGTAGGGGTATGGGCGGGTCGGTATGGACTTGTTGGGCCGAAGGGCCTGTTTCCACACTAAGTAATCTAATCTAATCTAATCTAATCTAATCTAATCTAATCTAAAAAAAAACCAAGGGAAATGAATGATGAACATTTTTTCCACCACTCTGTGGTGACAATAAAAGGTAGATTTTAACTTTTCGTAGTATAGGACCAATGAATATCCCAAAGTTCTGGAAAGCCAATGAAATACTTTGAAGTGTAATCACTTGTTATGATCTAAAAAACATGGCAGGCAATTTGCATATAGTGAATTCCTACAACATGTGATATTGTCCAGACTTCTGTGATGTTGAGTGAGGATAACTATTGATAAAGACACCAGGAATAACGCTTCTTAAAATGTAAATGATGGGGTATTTTATACATTTTTCAGGACAGACAGGGCCTCAGTTTAACATTGCATCCAAAGACAGTCCAGCAGTCCCCCATTACTAAACTGCAGTATCAACTTTGATCTGTGCACTCAAATCTAAAACAGAACTTAAACACACATCCTTCTGACTCAGATGCATATAGTGCTACTAAATGCACAAAAAATGATTTGGAATGCGATGCCTTAAAGAGAAAAAAATGGTGGTAACAGTCTGAATCATAACTTTTAAAAGGGCAATTCGATCTCTACTCAAACAAAAAAAAAAATTGCAGGGTTACGTGGCAGAATCAAGGGAGTGGGACTAATCTCCTAGGTCTTTGGAGAAGTGACACAGACACAAGGAGCTAAACAGCCATATCCTGTGCTGCATGATTCTATGAAAAAGCAACTAAAATTTTATACTTGCAAAATCAAATAATAACCATCATATGCAAAGCCCAAAACAAAATCTACCTTTCCTTCCCACATAACTGATGGGTGGCAATTTTCTGACAGACACTCCTATTTAGTTCTGAGATGAAGAGTGGGATCCCAAAGCACAGCTCCAAAGGAATCCAGTCCTGTTCCACTGCGGAGACTGGAAAATCGAAACATTGTACAAGTCAGCACAGTAAAATACTCCCATTCCCTCTTTCATTTGTCACACAAAGTTTTGACTATAAAGCAACTAGGATTAATTTACTTTTGGGGCATCGCTACAATTCAAACAATAACAATTTGCATTTGTGTACCATCTTTGATATCTCCAAAAATGTCCCAAGGAATTTCATAGGAATGGATTATTAGACAAACCTCGACTGTTTATAGCATTGCAAGAGATGACAAAATATTGGTCAAAAATATAGGTTTCAATGGGATGTCTTCAAACTGGAAGAGGTGGAGAGCTGGAGAGATTTAAGAAGGGAAATTGTAGATCTTGGATTCTAAAAACAGCCAAAGACATGTTTGTCAATGCTGCAGCAATGAAAATAGAGGTGGTACAACAAACCTGAATTGGAGGATGATAGAGACAGGGAGACAGACATTAGTAACTGGACAGAAATTAGAATACCAGGCATCAAGGTAGGACATTTTGAAATGTCTGTATCAAGACGATCACTGGATGCATATATCCATTTAACATCAGGAAGCTCAGATGAAGTTTTCTTATAATATGGATGTTGTGGGCAAGACCCATATTTATTGCCCATGTTGAGTGACCCTTGAAAAACTGACGACAAGGCCCCTCCCTTGAACTGTTATCCATGGGGTGGCAACATTCCCCACAGTGCTATAAAGGTATGGAGCACCAGGGTTTTGATCCAGCAAGGATGGAAAGCAGATATAATAGAGAATGTCCAGATTCTTGTTAGGCAAGGGATGCAATGGTTATCAGAGGTAGATGGGAATGTGGACTTCAAAACACAAACCGATCAGCCATGGTCCTACTGAATGGCAGGACAGGTTTGAGGAGCTGAATGGCTTATATCTACTCTTAATTTCTATGTTCCAAAATATCCAAATTGGAATCACATGAGACATCGGAAGGAAGCCTGGAAGTTGTAATGTTCCCATGCAATTGGCTGTCCTTATAATTCCAGGTGAAAAGTCAAAGGTTTGGGAAATGCAGTATTTTATTTAAATGCACAAAACTAACATGACGATAATTGCATTTACCTTCAGAAATTCTTTTAGGCACAGCATCAGCCATGGGCTCATCAGTTACCAACTCAAATGATTCCGTGCTGCCTTGAGCATCAGATCCAGGTGGAGAATCAAATTCTTCTACAAAACATTTAAGTTCACATAATTGACAGAAACATTATTTAAGATAATTTCTAGCTCAATTAAAAATCTGCAGAACACCACTGGAAAGCAAATATATTTTTAGATGTGAATATACAGTAGTGTGCAGTGTGGGAGAGTTAAGATTCCATTTAAATCAAAGCTAATCATTAGATTTTTGTTTAACTGTTTAAAAAGTAATTTAGAAAAATCTTCTTTTACACCCCAAAGCAGCCAATCTATGCAAGTTCCCACAAATTGCAAATGATAATGACTAATTTGTTTCTGGTGTACTGATTGAGGGATAATTATTGGCCAGGATGAATAGAACTCTCCTCTTCTTCTTTGAAATAGCAGCGCAAGGACTTTTTACATCCATCCGAAAGGCCTGATGGTTCAATGTCTCATTGCAAAGCATAGCACCACTGACAATGTAGCACACACGGAGTGTCCGCAATGTTACACCTAGATCTCTGAGACGGAACGTTACTCAGAAATTTCCTGACTCAGAGGCACGAATACCACCCACAATGCTACAGGTAATATCATTCAGACAAATGGAATATAATACAGTCAAAACCAGATTTCAAAATAACAGATTAGTATGTAGGGAAATGTTGCTCATCAGCAACTTTACCATATTAAGACGACACAGACTGCTTATTAGTCCTCTACTCAACAGATGATCCTAGTATCTTCAAAGTGCCAATGATTACTTACCACATCTTCAGTGTGCCTTGGCAGTAAACTGGTTAGTTGAGAGCCCAGTTTAATTGAGCTCATGTAATTACATTAAATAATTAAAACAGTGGTAATTTATTGAAGAAATTTATAGAATTAAAAATCTCTGGCAAGCAAGTTCAAATAGTTTACATAGCCATCTCAAGAGTTTTGTAATTTGGGTTTTATTTTGAACTGTGAATTTCTTTCATAATTTAGTTATGGTCAGATTGACATTGGTTGGCTGTGACTGCAGCATCTAACCACAACACCCAACGATAATTCAACACACTTTAAATTATAAAATTAAAGAGAAGTGCAAAATCTAAAAAGAACAGAAATTGCTGGAGAAACCCAGCACATCTGGCAGCACCTGTAGAAAGCAGACTTAATGTTCTGAGTACAGTGATCCTTCCTCAGAACTCATGGTAGCTAATATAAAAAAATGGTATACATGTCAAAGGTGGGGAATTGGGGGAGGAAGAAAGAAGACAAGGAGCGAGTGGATAGGAAGAGATGGAGCCGACAGGGAGAACAACAGTTAGGCAGGCAAAAGGGATGGATGACAGTATGCCAGGAAGAAAGAAAAGCTGGTAATGGGGACCGCAAGTAGGTGAAAATGGGTTGGCTGCACTGAAAAAGGCTCTTGTAATGTCAGGGCCTGGGGTGTGAGGGTGGGCAATAAAGGACCTAGAAGGTGATATTTAAGTTTTAAAATTCTTGAACTCAATATTGAGAGCTGAAGTCTGCAGGGTTCCCAAGCAGCAAATGCAAAGTTTGCAATGAGCCTCGCAGCAGGCCTGAGACAGAAATGTTGGCGAGGGAACGTAGTGGTATGTTGAAGTGGCAGGCAGCTAGAAACTCTGCGTTATTTTGTGGACACAGCAGTGTGCGCCCAGTCTGTGTTTCATCTTTCCAAATGTAGAGGAGTTCACATTGACAGCAGCAATGCAATAAATTTAATTGCAAGGGGATCAAGGATTACAGGGCGAGAACAGGATAATGGGGTCCAAAAACATATCAGCCATGATCAAATGGCAGAACAGACAGGACGGGCTGAGTAGTCTGATTCTGCTCCCATATCTTATGGTTTAAATGATCCGACACAATTACAGCACAACTCAGCCCAGTTAGGCTAAAGTTGTGATGAGAGATTAGGCTCCACACAAACCTATGCCCACTTATCTAATCCCTTCAACACACCCTTCAAAAGTTCTTTATGTACTGACTAGCTTCCTCTCAAATGCATCCTCACTTTTCACCTTAACTACTCCACTCTTTACTGAGACAGTGGTAAGTATCTGAAATTTGCTACTTCATGAGAGTGGTTGAGATGAAGAGTTCTGATGTATTTAAGAGTGTGCTTTAGCCTCAAAGGCAACTCTTTCACTTCAAGTCAGAGTGCTGTAGATTCAAATTTCACTCCAGATACTTGGGTGCAAAAATATTCACTGACACTCCCAGTGCAATACTGAAGACGCCCTGAACGATCAGAGGTGCTGTTTCTCGAAAAAGACATTAAGCCAAGACCACTATCAAGTGGATTTAAAAATTAACACAGCATATTTTAAAGAATAGTATTTTGTTCAAATAACAAATTATCTCATGTTCAGGCCAACATTTATTCCTCAACTGACATGTAAAGTTAGCTTAATTGGTTATTATCTCTTCTCTGTTTGAGAGTTTACTGTGTACACATTGGTTACAAGCACTTCAGCAATAATAGAAACCTGTGTGATGTCCTGGTTCATGAAGGGCTCTTTACCAACAGGAGTCTTTCCTTAAGGGGGAAGCTAGCTAAGTAGAAGTTTAAAAAGAAAAAGAAAATATGCAGCAATGATGAGAGGAAGAGGGAGGGAGATAGCTCATGTAGAGTTTAAGCAAATGCCAGTTGGTCCATTTACTGTATGAATGATTTATGTATGTGCCGTCAATTCTATGCAATGCAGTAGCAGGTTCTGCACTTCAACCACTCAACTTTTCAACAATGTGCTATTGCAACAATATCACAAACATTTGAAATTTATGAAATATAAATTATTGCATTCTGACTTAGAACAAGTTGATTTTCAGGTTTATTTCCAATGCAGTTTTAATAATGCTAAGTTGGTCTTTAGAGTACCTTTCTCCTCTAGTTCTTCAATGGGATGCCTGCCACTGATGCACTGCACACAAGGATTCAACATAGTCACAAAGCCACAGAAATGGTCCAGATCCATTTTTGCCCTCAACACTTTCAAAGCTCGATGAGCACACATGTTACTCCGGGAGAATTCTGCAGCAGACCCAAGACAAAGCATTATTCAGCTAAGTTGCATCTTAAAACACTATCATGCACAGAAGTAGATCTGAAGAATAAAAAAAATGCAAATGTTTTCCAGGAATGCAAATTGTCAGAATTAAAATGTTCACCTTCTTTCATTTCTGCTTCATCAAAAGGGAACGGAACATAAGTTGTTTCGCCATCACCATGAATGCCATAACCCTATAAATAACAATGTATTTATTTATTTTATTAAAATCGTGCAAAAGTGGCAGCACAGCAATCCACTTCAAGTAACTTAAACTGAATTATTTACTCTTTCACAGAACACGGAGATCATATTTGATATCCAACCTGAATTTCTCGGAGTGAATTACTAGGGTATTTCAGGGAACAAATACAAGTCAACCACATTACTGTGGCTCCAGAGTCACATATCAACCAGATCAAGTAAGGATGGCAGACGTCCTTGGGAATTTTATGGTAATAGGTAGTAGTTCCATGGCCATCACTATGGAAACTAGTTTTCAATTCCAGAACTACTAAATGAAATTAAATTCCACCAACTACTGAGGCAGGATTTGAACCTGTAAACCTCTGGGGTTAACTTGGGCCTCTGGATTACTTGTCCCTTGACTTTAGTTCTATGCCAAGTCTCCAGATGTTTGCATTAAAAGAAAACTAATATGGTCTAAAGCATGTTTTTATTGGAAAGACTGGACTTTTAAAAATACATTATCAGATTACCAGCAAGTCATCACAAATTTTGCTTCAACTGGGTGCAATATTCAATCATTTTTAACATGCACACAAGTCTATTCATGAGATTGACAGAAACCCTTAGAAAAGCTCTCTGCACAGTTATATCTACTGCAAGTACACATCAGGGAATGTTGTTTTTTTAATTGTAATTGTTGACTACTTTATTTAACTGATAATGTAAAAATAAAACTCACATCACTCTCTGGGGCACAGTACAAGTTTTCTTACATTCTGCACCAGCAGGCAAGATGCTCAATTAATAGAAGATTTCTCAGTTAGAGTCAAATAACTTTCACCTGTATTAATACAGCAGAATGGGTCAGTGCATCATTCAACATGCTGAGCACATTTGAAGTAGGAACAACCCCAGGATCATGTCCCCAAGAGGTTATAAGCAATCGGTCATAGCCCTGACAAAATAAAAAAAGGAAAACAACAATGTATTTTTAATCAATTATGCTGATGCACTATAGGAATGAACAAACTTTGTGCATTTAAACAGGAAATGTATGAATGATTGCTTTCTCCAAATACCTGAAAAATATCTGGAAGTTTTCTGAGCCTTGATCCTTTTGAAAGTAGCAATGATGGGGGTCCTTGTCCAGTAATATGATAGATGTATAGTTTAAACCAGATTGAACTAACCTCTGGGATAGCTGGTCCTATGTGCTAATTGTTTGAACAAAAAAGTTATTGATTTAATGCAAGAATGATGTATACTAAATTAGACATATCATAGAAAACATAAACCAAATGTGCCTATTCCAATCAGATGCAGAATAATATATTATTGTGTTTCCAGTGAACTCTCACGCTGTAGTTATTTTTAAACTCAAGGTGAGATCCCTGTATAAAATATTAATGAGGATCATATAGCATTCATTTCAATTTTAGCAAGCTATGATTAATCATATAGGTTTTATTCAACTGTATATTAATAGGCCTAATAAACTAATCTAACTAGTTATGAATTCTTAGTAAAGATAGATATTTATATATACAAAACATTAAGACCGATTCTGTTACACCTCACCAGGTAATAAGCTAGAAATCAAGCCCCTCTATTCCCAGAGTTGTCACAAAGTTAAACATTTTATCCAAGTACATAAATACCAGCAATTTATCTGCCTGACAGACTAGGGTTAACAAAAAAAAAGACAAGGTTTCCATACTTAACATGAACCATCATTAACTACAAAAAAAATTTAACTGAAACAAGTCTTCTCGTAGAAACTCTAACTCACTTCTCCACCCCTCCCCCAACCACACTACACACACACACACAAACAAAAACAAATTGACATTATGGATGGAGGACAAACAAGCACTACGGAAATAGTTCAATGTCACCTGTAGTGACTATAATGAGGAGAAAGTGAGGTCTGCAGATGCTGGAGATCAAAGTTGAAACTTTATTGCTGGAACAGCACAGCAGGTCAGGCAGCATCCAGGGAACAGGAGATTCGACGTTTCGGGCACAGGCCCTTCTTCAGGAATGAGCAGAGAGTGTTCAGCAGGAGAAGATAAAAGGTAGGGAGGAGGGACTTGGAGGAGGGGAGTTGGAAATGTCTTCTTCTTGACCTCTCCGCCTCCATCCTACTCCCACCTATCACCCTCACCTTGACCTCTTTCCACCTATCACATTTCCAACGCCCCTCCTCCAAGTCCCTCCTCCCTACCTTTTATCTTCTCCTGCTGAACACTCTCTGCTCATTCCTGAAGAAGGGCCTGTGCCCGAAACGTCGAATCTCCTGTTCCCTGGATGCTGCCTGACCTGCTGTGCTGTTCCAGCAATAAAGTTTCAACTTTGATATCCAAATGAATCCAACAAGAACTGGACCAAGCATATGTGGTACTCATAATCTTCTTCATCCTAAGTATACGCATGATTTTACTACAACTGCTAAGTATTTCATCAGTAATATTTTCAGCAACATAACACAAAACATCGCAGATAAGAAAAACTGCAGCATATTAACATGCCAAATTTCCCCTAAAGTAAATGCATTAAAATTCCATCAAATTTGACAATATTGTTATGTATTTGGCTTTAAGGGGTTAACACGTAGGGGGTTCCATACAACAGCCAAGCAGGGTGAGATCAATAGTTGTGATGTTGAGAAGATATGCTCTTCTTCATTAGGGTAAATAAAACCACAGAAAGTAGACAAAATCAAACACAAAATATTGCTGAGGAAAGGAGTGAACAAAGACAGAAATGGGAACTATTTAAATGTAAATCTATGATTCGCTCCAGTAATAATATCTAACAATATTCAATATCTAGGATCATACCAAAAGAGTACTTTGAAGTATTAAAGGGATTTTCTGCTATCTAGTGATCTCTGAGGCATGAAGTTTCCCTTTCTTGATATGTGCAAGATCAAGACAAACACTAGGCATACAGTAACAGTGATATCACCGCAGGGAGTTGGCAGCCAATTACACTGAAGTATTCTCAAACAGCAAATCAGGTGGTGGGGGGTGGGGTCATGGTCAAGGGGACGGTAGGAGGAGGTATCTGCGAGTTGGCGTTTGGCCTCAGCGGTGTAAAGGTCAGTGCGCCAAACTACTACTGCGCCTCCCTTGTCAGCTGGTTTTCAGTGCGCCAAACTACTACTGCGCCTCCCTTGTCAGCTGGTTTGAGTGCGCCAAACTACTACTGCGCCTCCCTTGTCAGCTGGTTTCAGTGCGCCAAACTACTACTGCGCCTCCCTTGTCAGCCGAGGTCAGCCAGGTGCATGTTATAGAGTACAAGCTCCCTGATTGGTCCAAATTAACAGCCTCAATCAGACAGCCCTGACTGACATATTAAAAACAGAAGTGCACAGCATTGCCCTTTTGTGAAGGGCACTGCTTGTCACTAACCACTCGGGTCTTTTCCTATCTTCCTGGTGGTGGAAATTGAATAAAGTTTCATGCACTTTGTGTCTCTCACTGTGTCTCACACCTGCACACACACACCATGGGTGCTGGGGAAAAAAATAAGCACAACCGCAGTTAGGCGATAGTGTGGGGGTAAAAAAAAAAGAAGTGTAATAGGAGCATCAGACATCCTATTCACTCAAAAAGAAGGAGTGTCAGAGGCTCTGTTTGCTCTGAGGGAACTAGATCAATGTGTGTGTGTGTGCAAGGACTGTCCTCCTTAAAAAAAATAAAAAACAGAAGTGTCAAATGTCCTGACAGTCTGGGAGTTGACTCTGATGAGGCTGTACCAGAGTCAAGGACTCTCCATGTGTAAGTGAAGGGTGACGGGATACCAGCCACTGTGGAGTTATTTCATCACTAGTTGTCAGGATTTGATAGGGTGTCTCTTTTGTTTGCCCAAGTCCTTTCATTCTCCGACCTTGCGGTTTTTTCTACTTCTTCATAGGAGCACAAAGTAAGTTTCACAAATTATAAAGTCATTGACTTGTTGGTTAAATGCAATAGCTTAAAGCTAGTGGTGGGATAAAAGCTTTTTTTTTGACTTCAGGAATCTTATTAGGAAGACACCATCTCCCCTTCCAGAGGTCAGAGAGTTCCTCTGTGTATGTGTACACACACACACTTCAGCTACCCAAGAAACAGACAGTCATGAAAAAGACCTTTGGTTTATTGAATTGTGACCAGTTGTGGATGCTAATCAGCAACTGACAGAAGTCTAGAACCAAACAGCATAGGAAGTAACCATTCAGCTCATTATACCCATGTCAGCTCTTTGAAACAGCTATCAAATTAGTTCTATTGCTCTTATTACTTAAAGTTTTTGAATACTACTTTCCAATCTTGCACTTTTACAGCTGTCATGCAATGATGCAGTCCAGAAGAAGACTGCTCAGCCTACAGTATCTGTGCTGGCTCTTTTGAAAGAGCAAACTAATTTTCAGTCCTCCTGAGAAGATCTAGAAGTTTAGAAAAAGCTGTACTGGATGATCATTCTGCAACTCCTGCACTTACCTGTGGTGTACAGCTGCTTACTGGCCGGATTTCATTGCTGAGCGGCGCCATTGAGACTAACAGTGTATAATTTTTGTTCAGGACTCTGCTGCATGTTGCAGGATCCAATCCTAATAAGCTTTCACAACGTAACAGATCTAATGGAAATCCTGAAACAGAACAAAGAATAACAGAACTATTCTTTGAACATAAGAACATCGCAACAGAAGTCAACTATCAACCCTTTCAACTTGCCCTGCCATTCACTAAGTTCATGGCTGATCAGTTTGTTTTGAATTCCACATTCCCATCTACCCTGATAACTGCTGATTCCCTTACCTAACAAGAATCTAGACATTCTTCACTGGTTCCAGAAAAGATCAGTTCCAAAGCATTTAAATGAATTGTTGCCATTTTAATACACACATCCAGCATACCAATCATACAACCTTTTCTTCAAATGACCAGTTATACTTCCAGAAAGGTTTAGCAATAACGAGAAACAATAAAGCCTAACTTTCCCAACTTTGACCAGGGGTGAATTAAACTATCAACAGTCAAAAAAGTAATTTTTTTAAAATACTGCCTTCAATCAAGGATCACTTTATTATCAAAATGCCGGTATGTTTGCAGTTTAAAACCGGTTAAATTTATGCCAGTCGAAGTAGAGACCCCTAGACTTCTGGACCTGATCACATTTGTTCATATTTTAGTAGATTAACAGAACGAATGTGGAAATCATGCTCAGCCACATTTAATTCTCCATAAATTGCATCTCATTCAAAGTACCACATTCACATTCTTGCTCACAAAGCTGCCCTCTCCCTGTCAGGCTCTGACAGTTCACCTTGCTAAAGAGGATCAATTTTAGTACCTTTAATACTTTCCTATCTTTACCACTGCATGCAACCCCAACCACATGGCCTCCTTCAACCACTCTCCCCAACTCGAACCCTTCGTTCGAACAAACAGTAATCCACCCTTCCACTAATCAGGCACCACCTTTTTAATCTACTATGATCCTGCTGTCAAACCCTGACCCCAGAACCTCACCAGAGTTTGCCTTCCCAGATTTCAAAAATAGCAATCAAAACCCCTCACGACCCTAATCTTTCTCCCTAACTTAATATCGACACATTCTTCGCTCTGAAAAAAAACAAAATTTTACCAATCTAAGATGTGTTATTTAAATAAGTTAAATTAATTGCCTGGAATAAGTCACGCCAATCTCAATTTTAAGACATGCTGCAAAGGATTCGAACATTTAAATGATTACTTTTGCATAATATTCAATCTAGTTTTAGAGTCAAAGAGATGTACAGCATGGAAACAGACCCTTCAGTCCAACTTGACACGGTAGCTCAGTGGTTAGCATTGCTGCATCACAGCACCAGGGACCCGGGTTCGATTCCAATCTGGGGTGGCTGGCTGTGTGGAGTTTGCACATTCTCCCAATGTCTGTGTGGGTTTCCTCCGAGTGCTCCGGTTTCCTCCCTGTGCAGGTCAGGTGAATTGGCCATGCTCAATTGCCCATAGTGTTAGGTGCATTAGTCAGGGGTATATGTAGGGTGGAGGAATGGGACTAGATGGGTTGCTCTTCGGAGGGTTGGTGTGAATCTGTTGGGCCGAACAGCCCATTTCCACAGTGTAGGGAATCTAATCTAATGTCGAACAGATATCCTAACCTAATCTAGTCCCATTTTCCAGCACTTGGCCCATTTCTCTCTAAACCCTTCGTATTCATATACCCACCCAGATGCCTTTTAAATACTGTAATTGTACCAGCCTCCACCACTTCCTCTCACAGCTCATTCCATACACACATGACCCTTAGGTCTCCTTTATATCTTTCCCCTCTCACCCTAAACCTATGCCCTCTAGTTCTGGACTCCCCCACCCAGGGAAAAGACTTTGTCTATTTATCCTATCAAATCCCCTCATGATTTTATAAACCTCTATAAGGTCACCCCTCAGCCTCTGATGCTCCAGGAAAAAAATTGCCCCTATCTATTCAGCCTCTCCCGATAGCTCAACTCCTCCAATCCTGGCAACATCCTTGTAAATCTTTTCTGAACGCTTTCAAATTTCACAACATCTTTCCGATAAGGAGACTAGAATTTCACGCAATATTCCAAAAGTGGCCTAACCAATGTCCTGCACAGCTGCAACGTGATCTCCCAACTCCTGTACTCAATACTCTGACCAATAAGGGAAAGCATATCAGAATTTCACGCAATATTCCAAAAGTGGCCTAACCCAATGTCCTGCACAGCTGCACCGTGATCTCCCAATTCCTGTACTCAATACTCTGACCAATAAGGGAAAGCATATCAAACACCTTCTCCACTATCCTATCTACCTGTGACTCCACATTCAAGGAATGAAAAACCTGCCCTCCAAGGTCTCTTTGTTCAGCAACACTCCCCAGGGCCTAACCATTAAGTGTACAAGTCCTTCTAAATTTGCTTTTCCAAAATGCAGCACCTCACATTTATCTAAATTAAACTCCATCTGTCACTTCTCAGTCCTTTGGCCCATCTGGTCAAGATCCCATTGCACTCTGAGGTAACCTTCTTCGCTGTCCACTAACCTCCAATTTTGGGGTCATCTGCAAACTTACCAACCATACCTCCTACGTTCACATCTGAATCATTTATATAAATGAGTAAATTAGAGCACACAGCACCAATCCTTGTGGCAAACCACGGATCGCAGGCCTCCAGTCTGAAAAACAACCCTCCAACACCCTGTCTTCTACCTTTAAGGCAGTTCTGTATCCAAATAGCTAGTTCTCTATGTACTCCATGATTTTAACCTTGCTAACCAGTCTCCTATGAGGAACCTTGTCGAATACCATATAGATCACGTCTACTGCTTTGCCCTCATTAATCCTCTTTGTTACTTCTTCAAAAAACGCAGTCAAGTTTGTGAGACAAGATTTCCCATGCACAAAGCCATGCTGACTAGCCCCTAATCAGTACTTGCCTTTCCAAATTCATGTAAATCCTGTCCCTCAGGATTCCCTCCAACAACTTGCCCACCACCAAGGTCAGGCTCACTGGTCAATAGTTCCCTGGCTTGTCCTTACCACCTTTCTTAAATAGTGGCACCACATTAGCCAACCTCCAGTCTTCCGGCACCTCACCTTTGTCTATTGATGATACAAATATGTCAGCAAGGGGCCCAGCAATCACTTCCCTAGCTTCTCAAAGTTCCAGGTACACCTGATCAGTTCCCAGGGATCTCGTCAGTTTTATTTGTTTCAAGACATCCAATACCACCTCCTCTGTAATATGTATATTTTTCAGGAGGTTGCCATCTATTTCCTCACATTCTATACCTTTCATGTCCTTCTCCACATGGACTGATGCAAAATACTTGTTTAGTATCTCCCTCATCTCCTGTGGCTCCACATAAAGGCTGCCTTGCTGATCTTGTAGAGGCCCTATTCTCTCCCTAGTTACTCTTTTGTCCTTAAATGTATTTATAAAAACCCTTCGGATTCTCTTTAACACTCCTATCCCTCTAGAAATGACACAGGTAACGTCATGGGAAATGAACCTATGACAATGGTGTCTTAGTATTTTTTATTCATTCATGGGATGTGGGTGTCACTGGATGGCCATTTGTTGACCATCCTTAACTGCCACTTGAGCTGAATGTATTGCCAGGGCCTCGAAGAGTAAACTACTTTGCTGTAGATTTGGAGTCACATGTAGGCCAGACCAAGCAAGAATGAAGATTTATTTCCCTAAGAAGGACTGTACTGAACCAGATGCTAAGTTTTAAGTCCAGATTTTCATTTGAATCAAATTTCAAAATCTGCCATTGTGGGATTTGAACCCATGTTTGTATAGCATTAGCCTGGGTCTCTGGATTACTAATCATTATATCAGTATCTCCCCTACATCTACAGTTTGGCATAATTTTTTTAAAATTAGGCCTTGAATAATTACCATAAATCCTCTGCATCCACGAATTCATGATTTTGCTTATCCATGCCAAAAAAGGTAAACTGTAACAAAACTCTAAATTGGGGACAAATTTGTACATCTACGATTTTTAACCTATTTTTAAAATGTACTTTTAAATGGCTCTGCACTCTAAAATTTCATCTTTCGCGGAGGTGGTCAAAAAAAAGGGACCTTGCACATACAAAGGGATATTTGTATTTTCAAATTATAATTCCTACCATTGTTTGGTTGCTCTTCATCTGTAACCAGCTCCTTATTGTGACGCAGGAAGAGTATCGTGTTTCTCAAAGTTAGTGCATGATCAAAATATCTCTGGGCCTCCCCCTCACCAGTATTTTGAACCTATAATATAAAATGCTCTGATTACTTTATGTGTCTAAATTATGCTTCAGCAAAACCTCCAAAATTAAATAGTAAAAATATGGTAACTATCAGAAACCTTGGGTACCAGCAGTAGAATAGGAAGAAAAATTTTAAACAGTAGGCCATTCGGCCCCTACAACCTGCAGGAATATTTAATAATATGATGATTTAATTATGGCTGTAACGCCAATTTCCTACTCAAAACCCCATGTATAATCCTCGACTCCTTTGTCAATCAAAATCTAACTCAGCCTGGAATATATGACCACCACCACTCACTGGGGAAAAGAATTCCATAGACTAACAAACCTTAGAGAAAAAAATAAATCTTAAATGGAAGATCCCTTATTTTATAACTAAATTCTTCAGTCCTCGTGCGGGAATCAGCATGGCGAGGTTTGAGAAGATTTGTAGATCAGATTGAGGCTCTGGATGTAGGTTTGCTCACTGAGCTGGAAGGTTCGTTTTCAGACATTTCGTCACCATACTAGGTAATATCTTCGGTGAGCCTCCGAATGAAGCACTGGTGATGTAGCCCGCTTTCTATTTATATGTTTGAGTTTCCACTAAAACAGCAGCTAATGAACTTGAAAGACCCTATACAGACAACAAGCAAAACTAATGTCAATTACAAAATACCTTGCAAGAACTGTAACAAACACTACATCGGACAAGCAGGCAGAAAACTCACCAGTAGGATACATGAACATCAACTAGCCATAAAACGACATGACCCACTCTCACTAGTATCCTTACTTATGGATAAGGAAGAACACCACTTTGACTGGGACAACACATCCATCCTAGAACAAGTCTAACAGAGACACACACGAGAATTCCTAGAAGCATGGCATTCCAACCGGAACTCTATCAACAAACACATTGACTTGGATCCCATTTACCACCCCCTGAAAAAAAGAACAGGAAATGACATCACCATAGGAAATGATGTCACCACACCTAGGAAACTCAAACATATAAATAGAAAGTGGACTACATCACCAATGCTTCATTCGGAGGCTCACTGAAGATGTTACCTAGTATGGTGATGAAACATCTGAAAATGAATCTTCCTTTCAGCATCTATCCTGTCAAACCACCTCAAAATCCCTTATGCTTCAACAAGATCAAGTTCAAATCTTAATTACAAGAATTTGCATGTTTAAAAGAAAACCGATCTGTTACAGGTTGCAAATCATAATCAGTCCTTCCACTTTTTGAAAATTGGAAAACTGTGTTTAGATAAATATAAACACATTATAAAATATAAACACAGGTGCTGCTATTTATTCTACTGTGGTGGGCAAGTGTTTGCACAAGGCAACCTCCCTTTTCCAAGGTTTTATTTACAACACATTAAATAAGCCAGTTTGTGGCCAATACCAATAAGCCACCCTGCCTTCAAAAATCAACATTAGCTGAATTACTTGATCCTTTCTTTGAGAAGTGTTAATGGATTCCAGGCAATGGAAAATGTTTCTTAAATGACTTTCAGATTCTACTAGAAAGTTTACCTCGTATACAAGAGCAGAGTGACACAGCAATGCAGCACAATCAGATTGTCACTATCTGAAAATAGAACGAGGGGGAGTTAGCAGGACAGTGCTGTGATCATATTCATTTACTCATCTTAGGCCTCGTTCTTCCAGTCTTGCCTCTCCCAAATAGGACATAATGATCCTCCATGGCTTTGCATTCCTCAAACTTGATAATTTTGTCCACCCACTTCACTCCACCAATAGATGGTGCACCTTCAGCTTCTCAACTCTGGAATTCTTAGCTCTTTGGGACACTCTACAATGTTACACAGGTTATATTCATGCAAGTTGCTGTTGTTCACTTCTAGGTAAGTGAGGTGAGCTTGCAAAATGCACCACCGTGCAAATTTGGGCTGAGCACCACAGCTTATTCCTTATTCAGCATCTCAATTTGATCACATTATGCATTGTTCTAAAACTGCACTGAGAGCAAAGAAACCCCTAAAAAAGCAGCAGAAACTGTTGCAGAATTTAAGTTGTACATGGTATTACATAGCTCATAATAGAGCTCTGCAATGAGGTGCTACATTCTAAAAATTCCTTATGAGAGAAGAGCTTACATTACACTGGTGATTTGTATAACCACAAACAATATTTAACTAACTACCATCTGGCAAACCAAAGCTGTACTGCCTATGATCCAAATGCTATTTTTCCTAGACCCTTACATGCCTTTAATGTACCACTTTAAAGAAACTTTAATCCTACTGAACTCAAAATTCAGAACGTTTCTTTCCTCCCAAATCAAACATACCAGTAATTTTTTTTCCAAAAGGAAAACCTTCTGACATATTCTGAGATTAACTGTATTAAAACATCATGTACATTGCAACATATCATAGCATCATGCAAAAAGACTTTTCAGCCAGCTGTATCTGTACCTGCTCTTACAAAGAGCTACCCTATCAATTCCACTCCCTTGTGTTTCCCTGGGGCCATGCAATATTTCCTTTCCAAGTATTTATTCAATTTTCTCTCCACAGTTGTTTCAATCTGGGAAGTGAATTGAATGATACAACTGGAGCCAACCTTTACATTATATTTAAAAAGAGAACACACTTCAAGAACACAACTCCTTACCGCAATACCCACAGAGTTTCATTTGTGTTTATTTATAATAAATCCCCACAATAATTAATACAATAAAACAGTTAATATACAAGATGCTTCCACCTTTAAGCAGCACATTCCATATTTTAATAATATTTGCTTTCTTGCTAATTATCTTAAATAGAAGATGCTATGATTCTCCTGTCACAAGAAACAGTCTCTCCTTATTTGCTGTACTCAACCTCCACAATCTTAATATATTGAATTATTCTGAACATCCAGTAATCTAAACAATGCTTCAAAGCAAACTGCAGTAACCGTTCCCTCAAAAGTAAAACTCACCCCAACAGCCTACCTTTTCAAGTTCCGTAAGGAAGCTGTCCAATGACTCATCTGATAGTTTTCCAACTTCAAACATTGTCACAGCATGGCTCTTGAGGTTCTGTAGAAAACAAAACAATGAAACATGAACAAAACTAACACTTAAACAGAGACAAACATTAAAAAAAAAATCAAATGTTAGCATTTGTGCCCCACAGTAACTGGTTCAAAATATACTTTACAGTCAACAGCTCTACTAATTTAGTGAAAATGAGCTCATCTAATTCAGCATCTACTTTACTTTTAATGCAATAGTGGCCCTGTACAACAAAAGTAATTTGTTACTTTTTTTTCTCACTTTTGATTTGAATGACATTTGTGTTGAAAGGTCATGTACAGATTATGCCATATCAATTACCCATTCTTCTCCAGAAAATGCCTCATATGTTGGAGAAAAACCAAGTAATTCTTTCTGCTGCTCTGGCCAATGTTTACACCTCAATCACGATAAACTAAGTTAGATAGATTTTAGAATACTTCACCGGTGAAAGATTTCCCATCATAAGGAATGCTGTAAGGGTCGAATCGAACAGGAAGGCAATTCGCTTAGTGTGTCCACTGGGCATGCTCAGACTGTTCACACTGGCAGAGTCCGCTAAAAATTAAGACAACTTTATGTAACCACAATGCTACCGTAATTAACTTCCAATTGTACAATCCACAAAAGAAATTCACATTATCACGAAGAATGAAAAAAAATCCATAAAGGTTGAAAGTTTGAAACAACCTACAAAGATTAAAACTCACTTTTTTTTATTAACCGGAGGGATGCAAATGTTGATGGCAAGGGTAGCATTTATCATCTGCCCCAAAAGGCTCTGAAGCAAATAGTAATGGGCCACTTTCTTGAACCACTGCAGTCCATGTGGTGTAGGTAGGATTACAACAGTCTTCACAGAACAATGTTCATACTTTTCATGACAGAAGTTTTTTTTAAGATCAAGTCACAGCCCACTTGTTTTTTGGCAGTTATCTAATTAGTTACCTGAATGTATAAACATTATTCAACATCACACACTCTGAATTTGACCAAAATGAAGAGGCATACATTCACCTGCATCATCTTGACTGGCTGCATCCACATCTGTTGATGATACATCATGCACAGGACTTCGATTTTCAGTCCCCTCCCATGACAGCAGCATCTTTTGTGGATCCATTGCACACCTGTGGACAGCAATGAAGCAACACTGACATTAGCACAACCTTGGGCAGAGTGTTAATTAAACAACTACAAAGTTGCATTTTTAGAATTTAACACAACTTTAAAGAACATTTACTTCCTTGGTGAAAATACATCGACTGTTTTTACAAATGTTCCTGTAGTAATTTGTCATTAGAAGTCTTAGACTCTTTTTCATATCCCATTTCCAATGACAATAAAAGCAGCAAAAACAAAACATTGGTTTGAAACATACCCATTTGAAACATACCCATTAAAAACTGGAGTTGTTCATGTGCTCAACACTTCATGCTCTAAAACAACAGTCTAACAAACACCAGTAGAGCTCAACACATGGGGTGCAATACATGTTTTGAAAAATACAATAGAAAGAAAGAATGGGAAAACATGACATCCCAGGCAACAAATCAAAAATACAGGATTTTAAAAAAAACTAGAACTAGGTTCCAACAATACATTAAATCCATTTTTCAAACATGTTTGAAAAACATTAGTTGCTACATTACATATATACATTCACACAGCACTCTGTTGTAAGTTTCAAAAGCTTAGGGCACTCTCATGAAGATGCAAGATAAAGCAAAGTCTGATTGGTGAACAGAACATACGAAATCAGCACTTACCAGGTTTTCCTTAGTCAGATCCGTATTTGTGCAAGTAAAACAAAAACAGAATAAGCTTCAAGTGCTACATAAGAGGATAATTTAAAACAATGAAAGAGAAGCATGATCCTAAAGGCTATAAAAACAAAAAAAAATGTTTAATGTAAAATAGCTTTCACCAAAGGCTATTCTATCTGAAGCCAATTGCTGTATGTTTCATTTCAAAAGCTACGTTTTCCTTAGTCTTATTTGTTTTTGTGTGTAATGGTAACCATTTGAATTCAATGATATTGCAATACGTGGTCTACAATATACAGTACAGTTCTTCATCAGTACGTGTGATGTGTGAGACAGAGAGAGACACACAGAGACACACAGGAGAAATGTTGAAATTAACATTTTTAATATGGTTAACGAGATCTAATTGAAGTGTGACAGCTACAAGCTAAACTACAATTAAGCAAAAAGAATTGTCGCAACTGACCTAGAGAGGGTTATTAAAAAAGGAAGCCACGACCCCTCCCACCTCTTTGCCACAGTATGTTGATGGAATGAGATGAAGCAAATTAAACAAACAAAATTTGTGTGCAATATAAATACTGGCACAAACAAAATAGTGAGAATAGTTAGTTTCGGTGCGTTAAATTTGATGTTCGCAGTTAGTGGTGTAGATGGTGAAAATGCAATGACTATAATTTTAGGAAACTTTTAAAAAAGTACAATTTCTATCTTCAGAAATCTAATTTTCCCTTTTCATTCTGTGGTCAGGAAAAACAGGAATTTTCTCAAATTTGAGAGAGAAAATCATGATCTCCATTTACAGACCTCCATCAGTGGGAACAAATTCTCAAAGACAGTAGCTTTAAGACTAGTAGCATAAACTAGGTTATACTGACAATTCGGATTCATGGTCTTCCATCAAATGGTTTCATATAAAAGTAGAAAATAACCAAAGGACTGATATTAGCTCGAGGCCCATTAACATTGTCAAGGACACTTCATCTACAGGTATAACAAGTGCTATGGGTGAGAGTTGGCTTTCATATCATGAGAGTTGTCATTTATGACCATACACCATCAGTCTTCAATACAATCTTAGGTGCAATGTTGTAACTCATTTTTAATAACACCTACATTTTAAATTAGTAACAAATTAAACTTTCCTTCAATTAATCAACATGTCACTCTCTCTCAAATTACCCCAGCTGGTACTTGTAAAGCAAATTGGTTCTCACCAACAATACTAAAAAAAAATCACAATTGATGGCCACAATGGATAAATAATTAGTGCAAAAGCCTCCCCTTACTTTAATCTGTTGACCGATGGAACATTCCTCCAGGTTGGGTGAAGCTGCTCTGCATTTATCACTTGTCCTTTTCTATGTGCAAAACCTAGTCGACAATACATTGATACTGCATTCTGAACAGAAAATGAACACTTACAAAATTATGTCATCAAACAATGAAGTTAAAGAGAATTAGCACCAAATATGTTGAAAAGGACATGTGAGGCTATGTAGGCCCAGATTTTTCAGTGCGCAAAATAAAGTGATAGGCAATGGTCTAGTGGTAATAATCGCTGGACTATTAGTCCATAGACCCAGTTAGTATACCAGGGATTCGGATTCAATTCCCACAATGGCAGATGGTAGAATTTTAATTCTAAAAATCTAGAATTAGAGTCTAATGATGACCACAAAACTATTGTGTCGATTGTCAGGGGAAACCCATCTGATTCACTAATGTCCTTTCGGGAAAGGGACGATTATCCTTACCTGGTCTGGACTCCAGACCCAGAGCAATGTGGTTGACCCTAACTCGTGATGCCCTCATACTAAAACTGAATATATTTTTTAAAAATCTGACCACTAAGGCAGCCACTCACTAACATATAACAAGCTCTATGGCATGGACTTCACCTTTCCAGTTTAAATCTAATTCTAATGCTAGCCAAAGGGGCCTCAAGCATTCAGCTACAGTGATGACATTGAGCAGGGCAAGAAGCCATATTAAAAGAATTCTCTCAGATACCAAGCCATCTTATAATGTACAGAAAATGAAATAGTGATCATGACATACACATAGGAACTAAGAGAAAAGCTTAAATATTAAATTTTTCCAGAAATGTTAATTGGAAGTGTTTGGAAATTTGCCATTTGATAAATGAATCAGATTTTCACAGTTAGATAAATTGTTCACCAGAATTTATGTTGTAATGTTCATCAAAACCTACTTGCACCTAATTCAACGAATGATAACTTATTCACATTAGGTACAATAAGAATAAGAACATATGGGTGGGATTTCACATCAACTCAGTGAATTCTAGTTGATTTCCATCTGAGGGTTTTAACAGCACACCCTGTGGGGGAGCAAGGTGTCAGAGACAGCAACTTCTGGGTTGAACTACATGTGTGGGTGCTAAAGGTTTCTGTTAGTTACTGAATATTATTGTGTCCATACAAAATCCAGGGCATAGTGTCATGCATTTAGAAATTGCCAATATGGATCTGCTAAACCACAATTACATCTCCCTCTGGTCATCCGTTGGTATAATTATAGCCTAGCAAGTTTTACACAAGTAGTTTAAAGTACAAATGTAGGTTCAGAAATATGTAATTGTTAAGTGATTGGAAATAGTCAGATTTAAGATTTTTATACATCACTAAATCATCTCCAAGACTTTGTGAGTGAATGAACATTTTCAGTATTTTATAGTAAAGTCTCTCTCATCAGGGTCACTAATTCTGCATGAATTAGCAACATTCCATTCAATTATACCACATTCTGGAATTTTTACTAGTATTTTGGAATTCAAGTTTACAACTGTGCTCATTATTCAGTAAATATGGTAAAGAGATAATATAATTAAATTCAAATGTTCTCGCATCTACACTTTAGTTTCATGCAGCACTTCAAAATCTCAAGCATTCTGTCAGAAAATGCAACTTAAAACGTCACAATCCAAAAAAAATGTACACTTAACTTTTATTACATGGTATCTGAATGTTAAATTGCAAATTTGTAAAACATACGTACCTTCACAAGAGACAAATCTATTTCCAGCACGTTTGCTAGCTGAAAAACATTAAAAAGCCATTACTTCCTTCATAAAGACACTTTCTAAAATCACAAAAATCAGTAAAATATAGGCTTCTAAACTTTTCAAATGTTTGTTCCCACAATGTACTGACAACCATTCCTCAATCTCACCATTCTGTATCCTGTGATAAGATCATCTGCCACTGTTTTCTTGTATCCATCCTGAGTGCATTCATCCACCAAATCAAGCCCTTTCCAAACATGTCTGGCCCTCAAGTCACTGGCAAATACACTTCCCTAGTTCAAACTGCCAAGCCCCTTTAGAAAATTTATTAAAAGACCTCAACCAAATCTCTGCAAAGCCCATCTCAAGTCAAGACCACAATCTCCTATTACGTCTGTCACTGTGCACATTTATCTGTGCCATTTACCTAATGCTTCTTCAAAAACTACAGGAACTGCAGCACAGAAAAAGTTGGCAGTTGGTCGAGAGGCTTGTCTCTGGGGTGAATATGCAAATAAAACCAATCCTGCCTAATGTTTATGGGAGCAAAACTTGATGCTATTACAAGATACATAGCTTTCGAAACTCAGATGAAGTCAACTTCTTTGTAATTTTCCAAAACTTTAATACAGTACAATATAATTCAATATTGAATCTCATCTAGTTCTGATTTTGTTAGTGTTCAGATTTTTGTTAGGTCTTTTTCCGTAATAGTTGTGGAAGTAAACAACAAAGTGCCTTTAGAATGAGATTCTGGCTACTTGGCATTTTGCCAGTCACTTTTTGCCAGTCACTTTTTGCCAGATGGAATGTATAAACTGTTAATGCTCAATTTACACTTCTGGAAAAAATAGGATTTCATTATTGGGGAGATTTGGGAGTTGCACATTGTTGCTCGTTCTAAAATTCTTGGCGTCTCAAAATCTCTTGACAGATCTTATAAACAGCAGCATGACTCTGAAGGAAAATCAGTTCTGGATATTTTAATATCTGTAACATTATAATAAAATGGTTGTTTCTGGGAGTATGGCCTGAATGCGAGAGAGTTTTGCCAATACCAGCACTTGACAGAGGGGGTATAATATTTGAGATGTGGTATATTCAGTACGCAGGCTGTGTGCTGGCCATGTTTATCACCAGATTCTCTTTTAATGTTCCTGTTCCTATGCTTCCTTTGTTTCTCCTCTTCCATCTTGGCCCCCATCCTCCCCAAAACTAAGCACAAATCTGTCGTACACACATTTTAGAAGTATTTTGGAGAGTAAGGAGCTTTAAAGGTATTTGTTTCTCATTTGCTGCTTCTTAAATAGAGTACCGAGCTTGGAATGAGTGAACAAATTTTCCAAAGTAAACTGGTATTTTGTTAGCTGCTGAAAGCTTAAGATTTACAACTTGGATTCATTTCTGAAAAGTTTTTATGTTTGTCTCATTTATAATTATCTCGCGTGCATTTTTATGTCTTCCTTTGGATCAATCAAGGGGAAAAGAATAAAGTGGACTTAAAAATATGAATCCTCAATTCTGGGCTACTAACTGATTGTATATTACATGTGAAAATTAAAAAGGGTGAGAATAGAACAGGGCAATGACATACATAATTATGATGAGCAGCATCTGATGGAACAGATAGGGCATACAAATGTCGGAGTGCATCAACAAATAAAGCCAAACTTTTCAAGAATAATAAGTTATAATTCCCTAAGGCCATTGTGGGTCAACCTACAGCATGTGGACTGCAGTGGTTCAAAAACAGCTCACCACCACCTTCTCAAAGGCAACTAGGGACAGGCAACAAATGCTGGCTGATAGCTATCGCTGGCCAGCCAGCCAATGTTCCACAAATGAATTCAAAAAATTCAAAAAACTTAAAACATCACTGACTGCCTATTAAAAGCTTTGCATAATTTAAATATTTTTAAACTCTTGTACTCAATTCATTTTTTAAAGAATAAAATAAATAAATACATGGTCTGGTTTAAAAGTCTGTACAGAATTTTTTACTGATTTCTGCCTTTCCAATGTCACAAACATAATTTAGATTTCAGTGTATGACTTCAAATGAAAATGTTGCTCACACTAAATGCAAATGGGTTATATGAAAATTTCAGGAAAGAAAGCAAGAAAGAAACTATTTATAAAAGGCCATTCCAAAGTGTTTCAGTCACAAACAATTTTGAAGTAAAGTCACCATTGGAAGGTAGGAAAAGCAGCAGCCAATTTGACTGCATCAAACTCCCACAAATAGCAATGCAATCTGTTTTTGCTCTAAAGTGATATTGGTCAGAGGATAAGTATTCTGAAGAGCACACTAGAAATAACACTTTGGGCTTTAAATAGTACCTTGGGGATTTTTTATATCCACCTGAAGAGGCAGACAAGGCCGCAGCTTAATCTAAATAAAACACCTTTGACAGTGCAGGATTCCTTTTATATTAAACTTGTCTGTGCTTTCAAAAAAAAAAAATACTGTGACATGGTTGCTTGCTTGCACTGGTTTAGAAGAAAAGAACAAAATTTATTTTGTTTGCCCCCCTACCTCTGCAACATTGGTTTGCTCATCGATAGAAACAAAAATCTTGTAGAGAAGCGTTTCAAAGTAATCACCTTGGACCCGGTTCATCACAAAGCCCTCTAAAGGGGGAACTAAACACCGAAGGAAAGAAAAAGTTAAAAAAAAACACATTGTCCGCACTGATATAAAACATTATAAAAGTCAATTTGTAGTTTCGGACTTCAGCATTGTAGGAAAAAAAGACATGCTGTGAAATATTTTTGTGTTTGTCCTGATGAGTGTAAGATGATAAATTCATACTTAAAAGACAGCAATAATTTATATTACTTAATTCCATGGTGCATTCTCTATGTCAATGACCCAACCAATCAGCATGTTTTCTTCATGCCATATAAACTTTAAAATTTGGCATTCACGTATCAGTCCTGATGCATGCAACGCAACAAATTTCAACAGAATGTCTCCTTTTCAAAACTAAAATGCTCAATTTGAAATCAGCAATTAAAAAACGATCAGATGTTCCACTCAGGAAAAGAGCTTTCATAGTCATCCCTCCCTATCCACAGCAACATCACAACAGACTTCTCAATAAGGAACTAATTTATCTGCTACCAATAATATTTCACCTTTTATTCTTGTCATCATGTAATGTTTACTAATTTTCCCTTAATGGATGAAGATAGTGTCTGCTGCTATCCCAATCTACAGAAAAGCATTCAACAATTCTCAAAAGTAAAGACATTTCTCTTCACTCAGTGACAAAGCTATAGTTCATTATCATGTTTGCAGCCTCAGTAGGGGCAAATAATCACCCAATCTGCATTACGTACAGGAGAGGGTGCACTGATTGTGGCAAATACACTGCATTAGAAATACCACCAAGTAAATCAGTGTTTCACCTCGGAGTGACTGCCATCCTGGAAGGAAGATAAGGAAATATTGAAAGGGCAGATGGATATATGCACCAGCATCAACGAAATTGGAGAAAGTGTGGTGATTCCTTATTGACAAGGCCAGTGGAGTGGTCCCCATCTCAGCAATCTACACATTTTTTCCCCCAGGCATTTCCAGAAGCCTTCTGCTTTAACCAGTCGATATAGCCTCTGTTCACATTTTTTATTTTACTTTTGTCCCATTACCACCCCCTTTTGTCTTGCACTAGTGTTGAACTGTCAACATGAAACAATTCAAATGTTCTTTCTTATTCATTGATGTTGCCTGACGCTTAATATTTTCCAGCAATGGTGGTGTACACCAAGGGATAAATGTCAGCCACTATACAGAAATGTTCAGCTCCTTTGCAAACATAGCTATCCAACTTTGCACATCCACACAAGCATTTCGACAGAACCTCAGTTTAACAGTGGATCTGAAAGATATACCCATTTCTCAACCCTCTACCAATGTAGAACTTCTTTAGAACTGTACCAAAGAATCAGGTTAGATTATAAAGTTCATGTATAAGAGTAAGGTTTCAACCAAAAGACTTAGAATTCAAGTCAAATGAACCAAGCTGACACTTCAGATCGAAGAAAGAGCTTGGTATGAAATCATGTTATGTCAATTAAATAATATATATTCTTAATAAAGTTACTTCTTTTTTAAAAACACGTCGATAAAGGAACGCAAGAAATCTGCTAAGACAACTCCAAAAAAAATCCATCATCTCAAAATCCAGCTTAACTAATACTAAATTACTCACTTCCTATAATGGTTTTTACAAATTGTTAGAAATAAAGAAAAACACTCAGTCAAACGGTAACATAAAAATGAAGATCATTCAACACTCCATGTCTGTGTTGTTTGAAAAGGTTGTCCAATCAGTTTCATTCCCCTTCTATTTCCCCACAGCCAGCAAACCTCCCCCTATCCTCCCTAATATTTACCAAGTCCTTTTCAAAAAGGTACAACTGAAACTCCTTCCAGGAATCTTTCAGGCAATGCACTCCAGGTCACAAAAACTCACTTATTCAGGAGGTTTGTTTTCACTTCATGTTGCCTCTGGTTCTTTTGTCAATTTATCTGAGACTTCTCGTTATTGACCAATATACTATTAAAAACAACATCTCATCATGTACTCTTATCAAAACCCTCTAGATTTTGAATATTTTGATCAACATTTCTCTTAGAGTTCCATTATCCAAAGGAAAAACATCCATGCTGATAGAATGGTTTAGAATTAGGGATTAATTCATTCTTGTATCAACTAAGATCATACTCAAATCAGAATTATGAAATTACATTTCATATAAACTTTTCACCTGCTATGCAGCTGTCATCTGATATTGGTACATCAAGATAAATAAAGCCTTTGTTATACAAACCTGCAATGCAAGAGGGAAAACAAGTCAATTAACTACCATTAGAAAATGTCAATAGCCCTACCTACTGCATGTGCATGTTTGCGTGAATGTTTCTTACTTATAATACCAAGAAACTGAACACACCCAGGCTTTTGGATAGCCTGATTAGGCATGCACTCAAGCAACCCATACGCCTCCCCGACATTCTGCCTTGGTTCCAGACTCATTAGCACTCCTTGAAGGATCAGCACAACAATTTTCCATCTCCAGCAGTTAGTCTTCTGACCTCAATAAACAGATGAATTAATACCAATCACTACAGAGAGCGAAACCCATTTGCTCCTTCGTGCATAGTCACTATGAGGAAAACTTTTTTTTAAATAAACAGCACAGGAAGTGGCCATTTGTCCCATTATACCTGTCCAGAAGTATATGAGGGAGAAATAAATAGAAGGCTGTATTGATAAAGATGGCTGAAGTTGGGTAGAAGGAAACCCCTGGTGCATAAACACTGATAATAATCCTGTTAAGATTAGATTAGATTACTTACAGTGTGGAAACAGGCCCTTCTGCCCAACAAGTCCACACCAACCCGCCGAAGTCCACCCACCAAAACCCATTCCCCTATATTTACCCCTTCGGGCAATTTAGCATGGCCAATTCACCTAACCTGCACACTTTTGGACTGTGGGAGGAAACTGGAGTGCCCGGAGGAAACCCACGCAGACACGTGGAGAATGTGCAAACTCCACACAGTCAGTCGCCTGAGGCGGGAATCGAACCCAGGTCTCTGGTGCTGTGAGGCAGCAGTGCTAACCACTGTGCCACCATGCCACCCATAAATGGCTGGTTTCTATGCTGGAAGTGCTGTGCAGTTCAACTGAAAATATGAAGTGTATTTTTAATAGGATTCCTGTAGCCAACAGGCAAAAAAAAAGATTTTTATCCTACAATCTGATTACACAAAAATTCAACACAAGAAAATAAAAGGCAGGGTATGTGTATTGGGAAGATTGTTTCCTTGCAACGCCAGCTAAATGCAAGTATTCTATGTACAGTGAGAGGCATCCAGCACGTAATAGACACAAAATTCATATACAAAACACACCACAGTTCTACATAATTTGGCAATTTTAAATCAGAAATGATACAGGGACAATGTGAGGAAATAAAAACTAAGATTTAGTTGTGGGTAAAAGCACATGGTTTAGAAAGGTTTCCAAAGCATCTGTACCATATTGTAACCACACAAGATGCAGATCAGATTTCCAGTAACAAAAGATGAGCTAGATTGCACCGGATGACAAAGACTTATGGTCATAAAAGATGGCTTCTCAGTAAGTGGCAGTCCAAACACCTTGAACTTAGAGATTTACAATTCAGGAATGCATGAGAGGAAAACTATTCCACTTCCCTGCCAAGCACTATTTGAAAAATCAAGGATTGTGGAAACATTTACTGCACTAAGGACAGGTTACCAATACACATTTTAAGTGCTGAATCCTTCTGCCTACCAACTAAGTGATTGGCTCTAATATAGCTTGTGAATGTGAATGTTTGCTCAAAAGCCATTGGATCTCCAGAAATAAAGAAGTAGATTTCCATTCCCCCAAAGTTTAAAAAAAAACTTGAAGTATCCACTCGTCAGTTGCTCTAAGCTATGGCTTTTAACCAATAAGTCAAACACTTTATGTGTAACCAGTTGCTCTATATCTCCTATAAGCAAGTGAAAGTACAGAGATTGAGGTGCACCAAGTCCTGACAAGACCAAAGATCAACTCAACAACCGGTGAACAGGGAGCCTTTGAACTGTCTCCCCATTTTCCCCCCTCTGTTTATAACACACCTTTTTGTGTGAGTGTCTGTGTGCAGTTTTAAGGGGTTTAGAGGTTTGACTCAGAGTTAAATGCTGGCAGTTCATAATTACTTACTTGAAACTAGAACCTATTTATTTGTAATTTTTCTTGTATTTATAATATTTCTTGTAGGTACAGAAACCTAATCTGTGCTGTCAACCTGGGTCTAAAATATAGGAAGGTTGGGCAAATTTACACACCTGCTGACTAGAATTGTTATCTTTTGTGAAATAACTGTTGAACTGTACAAAGCACTGACAATATTCCACAGCAACAAGTATATAGCTACTTTCAGTTTTTCATCATCTGGGTATTTGAAATTAATCTTAACTTATTCCTGGCTCGACATTTTAGTTGGAAAATAGTTCAGTATTCCAGGTCTCCTTAAATATAGGCATGAACTTGCACTACCCTCTGACATCTACTGTAACTCTTGATAATTGGGCAAAGGCAACTTTACTGCTGTACATGCCAGACAAGAGCTCATAGACCTAACCTTACTGTGCGTGATTAACAGTACTTCAACTTTGATGTCAGGTGAGGATAACTCAGAATATAGTTGTAAACTGTAGTAGCATTCTTTTGCACTCCAGTTTTCCCTACATACTTGTATGGAATACGAATGACAACAACTGACTGCATGCATTCTTTCTGGGACTTTAGCATGTATACATGACTCTGAAGGCTGGAGGGGCACGAACGTGCTGGGATGGGAGGGTGAACAGAAAGGCAAAATGAACGGTTTCATCTGCAAGACACATAGACTGTTGGTTATGAGGATAATCTTCGTAGGAATTTTCTGCTGCTGTTAAGTAATGGCACATTCAATATGAATTCAAGTTTTGTACTTGAGCACTACATCTCAATGGTGAACATAGACCTCTAAATCTCTCAGAACTGTCACTGTTTCTAGCTTTTTGCCATTTTTTTTTCACATTAAAACCTCTGATCCATCCCTTTATTTGGTCCAAAACAAATAACCTCACATTTACCTGCATTGAAATATACCAGTTTTGTCCAGCATGCATTTGGGATGATCGGGCCATTAGTAAAACTTAGAAGTTATAGGGCTTGACAAGATAGATTTCATTGCAAAGGATATACTCACTGAGAACCACATTGTGTTCCAAAATTCCAGCCAGCTGAGGTCCCGAATCAATGATTTTATCAATAGCACTCTTCTCAGGTCCTGAACAAATCTGGAGACAATAACACAGCAATTCTCAACAAGATCTCATCAATTCTCTCATATAGAAAGAGTATTTAGAACACTACAAAGTTTGATTGTAAAGATTTGTTTTGAGTGTTGCATGCCACAGTCATACTTCCAGATGTGCAAGCAGGTCTCATTACAATCTGGCCTTATTGAAAGTAAATTCAGAACTAGAATTGGCAGGATTAAGTTATTTCCAATACAAGTCAAACAAAGAACTGCAGGTGCTGCTTGTGAAACTCAGCAGGTCTAGCAGCATTGGTGGGGAGAAAGCAGTGTCAATATTTTAAGCTTACAAACATCTTCCCACAGAGGCCACCAGATCTGCTGAGTTTTGTCAGTAATTCCTGTTTTTATGTAGCTTATTTCCAGAGTCCTCAGATACATTATTTCAGTATAACATGAGCATATTTCCTTTAATAAATTGGTTAAAGAATGTTGCTAATAAAAAGTATTACCAAAAGATATCCAACAATGCTCAAAACACTTCAACAGTCGGTGTGGTGCGGCGAGGTGTATGTGGGGGAGGAGTGTAGTTTGATGATCTTGCAGTATCTGCAAGACATTTATGTACTGAGATCTACTTATATTACTTCAGATATTAGTACTTGTTTACCTTCCAACTTTCTCCTCAGAAGATCGATCTTGAATTTCCCCATTTCAGAGCAACCCATTATATGGATGCAATATTTCATATTCTCTAAAGCACTGTACTCAAGTTTTGCCAAACCCACACCTTGCACCATGCTGATAACAAGCAGTAGTGAGCTGGAACTGACCCATAATGTCAAGCTCTCTCTCATTTGGGAGTTTAAACTATAAAATATTGATCTTTGATTCAGGCCAAAACCTAAGCTTCAGAGACTGGCAACAGAAAGTTAATCTCCAGATCTCTTCTTCACTTCATTTCAACCTTTCCTTCATAGGCAATGTCATATTTTCATTGCGCCCTCAATTTGTGCATCAACTCCATCTTAAATTCCACACACAGCATGATATTGAGCTTTCTCGTTTTTATTTCCTTTCTTTTATAAAAAAAGTCAGCCATTCGATCAATAAACCTCAGCCTCTGTTTGAATCAGCTTCGTTGATCCACCTGCACACACCAAATCATCGAGATTAAAAAAGGTCAGTCTCTCCTTTCTAGTTCACGCTCCAAATTATCAATCAAGTCCTGCACTATTTTATTCTCCTAGTCCATTTCAGATGCCAGCAAACCCACTGACAATGAGGATATTTTTGTTATGTATTGGGAAAAGATCTTGTCACTTGTCATTGCTGAATAGCAATTCTACGAATGTGGTCATCTGCTGCTCCACAACACAACTGCTGAAAACCTTTCCGTCATTTCCCAAACTTCATCTTTCTCCGCACATCCCAATCACCAACTTTCAGCATTTTTTAAACTCCTGTACAAGACACATGAACTTGACAGTCCTGACAAGCATTTTAACCTACTGCTGGCTCACTAAACTACTTTACTCTTACCTCAGTGTTCAAAAAAAAACTGCAGTAGTATGTCAGTTTGTATTATGGGTTCAGGACTTATTGTGAATAAAACAGCCATAATAGAACATAAAAACTCAACGTTCATAATAAATAATACTTTGGTTAGTTAGTTTTGCATTACCTTGATATCATCCTCTGTGATAAAACCAGCCTGCACCACCCACCATGGCTCAATACTAATCTCCACAGGTTTCACTGGTAACAGGTCACGAGCTGTTTTCCGCCGAAAGAATTTCTGGAATAATGGATATTTCGCACATTTAATAGCCAACATAATTTACAAGGGTTGTTACTAATAGGTTATGCATAAAAAATCAAGTTTCAGCAGGTTCCAATATTAATAAATTTATTGCTTATGCAGCCATGATTCTACAGCAAATATAGAATTTCTTAGTAGATAGTGTGCTTGTTAGGTTGAACCCATCAGTATATGGTGGAACCCTGTTCTCTTTACAACATCCAACATTCATTGGATAGCAAATGTAAACTACGTAATTAGTTGAGTGCATAGGAATTAATTTCCTTCACATTTTTATCGCATGCCCTGGTTTAGAATGGGATAATTTGCTCTTCCAGATTTGTTCATAAAGCACAAATATTAGAACTAATATTACAAATATTAGGATTATAACAGAGCCCGCATGTGAAAATGAAATCTAAAGATGACTGTTCAGTAACAGACTATCCAACACTACCCAAATTATAGTCTCCAAGAAGCTGCATTTACTAATTTTAGCTCACCAATAATGAAAATGCAAAACATGACAATGTATATCGTACACATTTCAGCTGATACTCAAGTTCAAATCCAATGGAAATATTCACACTGCTGTTAAGAAACATTGCATTTGTCACTTTTTACCCTAGAAAACAATTCTGAGGCAAGGTGTCTAGTTTTCCAATACAAAAATCACACCACTTCAATAAGTAAACAACTTCATAATCCTTCAAATAACAAAGAAAAACCCACTTTTGATGATCGACACTGGTTCATGAGGTCAATGTACTGGTTCCTTCCAATGCCCAGGAGCCTTAGACCTATGCATAAAAAAAACATAAGATCACACTCAAGAAATGCTTAATAACATGCAGTTTGAAGACATCTTCAATAAATGGCTGTACTTTCTTCCCTTTTGATAGCTCAAGCTGCTGTGGCTTTATCACTAAAGCAGTTGTAAAAGGTTCACCATATTCTTTAAAATAAAGCATGGCTTTTAAGCGTCAGCTATAGCTGGGCGATGTACACAGTCTTCTATCTGAGCCAGGAGACTAAGCGTTCAAGTCCAACTCCAGAGACACAACCATAAAACTCCACAATAATATTCTCACTGCAGGACTGAGATTGATGCACTCTTGGAGATGCCAGTTTTCAGATGAGATATTAAAACAGAGCCCTGCCTTCTCTCTTTGCTGCATGTAAAAATTTCACTAATTCATGAACATTCATAACATTATTATTTGGGAAGTTGGTTTCTAAAGAGGAAGGAAAATGAATTTGAGTTTCTCAATTCTGTAAAAACCTGGCTTCTTTTAAAAACAAGATCAGAAAGTCATTTTAATCATTGAGTTCAAAATAGCATTTACTAAAACTATGACAATAAGATTATTTCAGCTAAATCACCAGTAAAGCATCCACAGCAGTTACCTGCTAGGGTTTTTGCCCCTAAGGTTTTTGCTGATTAACTTTATGACCACGAGAGGCAGACTGAGTGGAGCTAGAAGCAGGTTCAGGTGGAGCGAGGCATCCCAGAGGGAGAAAACAGTAAAGAAAAGCAGTAATACTTTGAAATAATACTGCTCACACTGGAGCTCCATTTTGGAATCTAAAAGACTAGCTGGACATGTATGAGTCATTCACCAATATTACTGGTTTTCACCACTAAAAGGGGTTGTCATTGTCAGCTCTCAAACACAGTCAGGCTCGGGAGATGTCCTAAGTTGCTTATAAGTCAGTAAGTAGAAAGGCTCCAGAAACTGGCTGTGGAGGAGTCAGCAAGGGAGAGATCCTATAAGGTAGTCGAAGACCCAATTTTAGGGGACTCATGTTAAGTGACAGTGAATTGGGTTAGTACTTTGTTTCAAGGGTCATGGGAGAGAAATAAATGGAATAAAATTGCATCTAGTGAATATGTAACAATTTGTCAAAAATTAAAAGATTATGGAGGTGCCAGCTGTCCAACAAGCTTTAGTATGAAGATAGGTATGACTGTTCACTAAAGTTAAGGGTTTTTTAAAAAATGTTTCTGAGATCTTTCTGATAATTCATATCTAGTGCAATATAGTTTATATTATTTTCTTTTGGTAAAAGTAAATTAGCAGCCTCTTGTGAATACATTCAGTGACTGACCTCTACGGTAACCAAAAGGAATATAAAACTTTTGGCCTATTAAACCAGGTCTCACTCTGGAATCAGACTTGTCCAGTATCATCTAGGATGATAACACTTGGCATTATTTCAAAGAAGAGGTGGTTCTTTCCAATGTCCTAGCTAATATCCATTCTGCAACTACATCACTGAAAATCAATATTGCCCAATCATCATTTTGATTCTTGCAGAACCAGGCTAAATTAAATTTAAAAAGTACTTGATTAGCTGTAAAGTACTTAGCACTGTTGTCAAAAAGGTGTAATAGAAACGCAGATTTTTTCTTTTTATCTTCTAACACCAGCTAAAAATTCCCCACAGTATTTCATAAAATTGCCAAAGCTGTACAAGGAAATCAAGACAAGTACCCAAAAGCTTGAAAAGAAGCAGATTTTAGAAAGTTTACAGGACGGAAAAAAGCAGTGAAGTTTAGGCAAAGGTATTCCAGAGCTCAGGGCCCAGGCAGCTGAAGGCACAGTTGCCAATGATGCATGGATAAAAACTGGGGATTTTCAAGGATGCATGTAGAGGTTTTGGAGGGTTATATGGCTGGGAAGAGCTAACAAAATAAGTATGCATTTTGGACAAGCTGTTTCTGAAAGAAATCAATACCAACATAGCCAACAGTTTACAGACTTGGTTTCCTAGTTCTTACAAACAAACCTTTTTCTAATACTGAATAAAACACTAAGTTCTAGCATCTCTTTTCTTAGAAAGAAAATCAGTATTTTTTACACCGAATCCCTTCCAAAAAAAAAATCGATTTTTACAAACTTGTTTTATACAACAGCAGTGGGCATATCACCTTATTCTAAGTATCCACCGCTGTAAGAAGTTCCTGATTCTAGGTCCCCATCAACAGCTTCCTAACTTTATTTGCTCTTCAATGGAAATGTGGCATCACTGGCAAGGGCAGCATTTACTACATATTCTAACTGTCCTCAAATTGAATGGTTTAGCACACCAGTTCAGAGGACAGTTAAGCGTCAACCACACTGCTATGGTTTGAAGTCACGTGTACATCAAACCATGTAAGGATAGCAGATTTCCTAAAGGACATTGTTGTAAAAACCTATCTGGTTCACTAGGATAGTTTCATGATCAGCAATACGAAGTCTATTTTTCCTCCAGATTTATTAATTCAAATTGATTTGCTTTGGTGGAAGTTTAACCTGTTTCTTGAGCATCAGCCTGGGCCTCTGAATTACTAGTCCAGTAACATTACAACTATTACACTGCCTCCCTGTAACAGTACAGTACCAAGGGCACATTAGAAACCTCAACATAAATCATCCGAATTGGAGAAAATTGGTCTCAATTCATTGTTTCCACTCCAGTTCATTAGCTTTGATATACAGTACGGATAAAATTAAGAAGCAAAACTGTCTCAATGAAAGCTGTGCAAAAAAGACTTGCATTTACAATTTGCTCTTCACTGCCTCAGTTTCTAGAATGCAGAATTAGAGTCAAAACAAGCCATTAAGTTAGGAGTATCTGCAGTATAATAATGAGATTAGAACAATCCAGATGAATTATTCATAGATTTGTGTATTATGTATTAAAACCATAACATTTAAAATAAAAAAAAACTCAACAGTTTCAAATGTGCTGTCATTTACAATAAAGGCAGATCTATGCAAAATCACTTAAGTAAGTCAATAAACATCTGTGCATTTCTGAGTTGGCCTCTTGCTCACCCCAGTTTTAATCATTCTGTCATTGGCAGTTGACCATTCAGCTGCAAAGGCCCCAATCCTTTGTCTAAACCTGTCTCCCTTTCTTTTAGTTACTCCAGAAACCTTACTGCTTTGACCAAGATTTTCACCTGCTGCTCTACTGTCTTCGAATTGGTTCATCATCAAATTTGATATCTTGGCATATTTCACATAAAAAGTGGAAAATAAAAGCATATTGTTGTTTTGTCACTTGGGAGCTCAGCAAGTAGTGTTCTTTCAAGCTGGGATGGAGAACATTTGCACATCCTGTGCAAAAAAAAGTCAGTTTTATTCAGATAGCAAAAAAGTGTAGAAAACTTACAATCAGCAGCTGTGAAGTTTGGTAACGAATCATAACTTTTTTCACTGTTCATGATATCCTAAAAAGAAAAAAAAAAAGTGCTTTTAAAAAAAAACTTAAGTTCTATGAAATAAATGATAGCTCCACTGGAGTCCAAAACCGGAGAGACTTTGTTGTTGGCTTTGTAATTCTATCCCTACACAAGTCTATAAATCCATCCACACAGCTATTAGATAATATGACCGGCAACTGGCAAACTGTCATCATATTCACCAATTTAAAATGTAGAAGTTAGGGTTTGATTATAGTGTGCCTGGTGTCAGGGGGAACAGTTACATTTTAGGACTAAAATCATTTCTTTCTGCAATTCTGGCTTTTGACTCCTTTTGTCAATCTTTCCACCAGCCAGAACTGAGAATTAGTGAAATGTGGATAATACAGTTCAGAGTTCCTCAACAAGCAGTTTTATATGATAGGTTAAGGCATTGAGCACTTGGATAAACACACATGAATTTACAGGGGTTAGTTTCATCATGGATTTAGAAGATTACACTTCTGCAATAATGAAAAGAGGAGTGGAAGAAGGCTTGTCTGGAGCATAGACTTTTGACCTGTATGGTTAATGTCTGTGCATTACATGTGACATAAAATCAGACATAAAATACATAAGGTGGCCATTCAAACTATTGTGTTTTTCTTGGTAAAGCTGTCTAATTAGTTCCAGTTGCTACAATCCAGTAAATTTTAAAGTTACATATAACACTAACTTTAATATATGTTTGTATATACCACCGAGAAGGATAAGGACAGCAGATAAATGGGAACACCAAGTGTCAAACCATCCAGAACTGGATATAGATTATTGTCCCTTCAGTGTCAGTGTGTCAAAGTCTTAGAACTCCCTTCCTAATGGCATTACCTATATCAAACAGATTACAGTGGTTCAAGAAGGCAGCTCACCACCACTTTCTCAAGCATAATTAAAATGGACAATAAATGCTGGCCGAGCCAGTGATGCTCATGAGTGAATTAAAAAATATTTACACATTATTGTACTTCTATTTATGAGATATGTATAGATTTATATTAGGTGTAATCTCAAGCTAGAATATCACTTGAACTAGTTATCAAATACAGGTGATTCTGATTCTGTAGTGGGAATATTTAACAAGCAAAACAGGATTTGTATTGTTGGAAAATTGGTTCCAATGGATGGAAACAATACTGACTACAGCGGAGATAAATTTGGTGCGACTTCATTAAATCTACTGGATGTAAGTTTAAAGATACAAATTTACACAGATTATGTATTCAGAATTTTACTTGACAGTTTAAAGCTCTTGAACACTAAACTCACCTCCATAATTCCTATATAATAGGAAAAAGGTGTAACCCGTAGTCCCTTCACCATAATGTCAGATAAATGATACGGATACAGCATGAGATGTTCTCTGCTATATTTAAACAGCTCTTCATAGTACTTGCGTTCATCTTTCTTGATATATCTCACTGAAAAAGTAAAAGGCATATAGTCAGTTCATATATTGGAACTATAATAAAAATAACTTTCACTTATATCCTACTTTTATTGGGATGAAACATACTAGCACATTGTACTGGAGCACCCACAGCCAAAATCTGACACAAAACCACAGGTGGCTAAACTTTGGTCAGAATCAGGTTTTAAACCAGTACCTTAAAATGCGGAGAGAGGGATAGAGAGAGAGAATTTCAGAGCTTTGGGGTGAGGCAATTGACAGCCAGGCCATAAAGCCACAGGAGTGTGTGCCCGACTGATCAACTGTTTGACCATCTTTCAGACTGGATAATGTAGAGCAGTTTGAAACAAGTCAAATTAGTGTCTTGTAAAAGAAACCCTGTCCATGAAATAGTATAATTCATGTACATCTCTATGACTCTAAACCTAATTTCTTGCATTTTTTTCCGATTGGAAAAAAAAAGTAGCATTTTTATTCATTCTCATGATATGAGCATTGCTGGTAAGGCCATCACATTCTGGTCATTTCCAATTGCCCTTGAGAAGATCATAGTGAGCCACTTTCTTGAAGCTTTGTATTCTAAATATTGCAATTGCACCCAATGACTATAAATTTGCAGTAGCTTTGATCCAAGTCAGGATGCTATGTGGCTTTCAGATGCTGCTGCCTTTTGGTGGCAGTAGTCCAAGGTTTGAAAGGTGCTGTTGAAAGAGCCATTGTTGACCACCTACAGTGCATCTTGTGGACAATACACCCTCCAGCCATAGTGATAGAGGAAACAAATCTAGTTGCTGCTTGGAGAAACATGCCGACTGATTAACACACATTATATATTTTCAATACATTGGGGATATTACATAGAAGTTAGCACTAATCCTCTCATAATCTAATGGGACCTGATAAATGGAGTAAATAAAATGGTCCCCATGGTCCAAAAGGGCCATAGAGCTGCTGCCTGACGAGAGCGCGCCGACTTTTCAGTCCTGAAGGTCACCATACTTCAGGCAAGGGAAGGAGTTGAGGAGAAATTTCCACGCAACTTCATTTGGCATGAAAATTTAACCCGTACAACTGGTGTCCCTCTGTATTGTGAGCAAATCATCTAGCCAACTAAGCTAACCTAACTCCAGACAATGAAAATACTATATGTTAGACTTCACTGATAAAACATTACAGTTTCATTTACCCAAATTGTTTCTGTACCGCAACTGATTGCGGATGCTGTAAAGCAGAACTTGTTTCTCATACTCGCGTGGAGAGTTCCCCAGACTCTGCAAAAGACATCAGAAAGTGGTTATCATCTTCCTCATGGTTTGAGTTTCGCAAGAGTGATGCCATAGCCTCTGCACATTTACAAAAAAAGAAGATATCAATTCAGAGTGATTTTTCAGCTAATAATGACTAGATTACACTGTGACAATGTGTTCTTTCAGTGAGTTTGATTGCGGAATAAAGTGACCAGGACAGCAAGGTTAATTCCCCTTTGTCAAAATACTGCCTCGCCATCAGATGTCTACTTGAAAGGACAGCTGGGACTGCAGCTAACCTCTCATCTGAAAGATAGAATTTAAAGACAATGGCGCTTTCTTCTGGGAAGGTTAATATGGGTTAATGTGCTATGGCTCCGGAGTGGGTCTTGAACACCAGCCTTCTGACTCAGAAGAGATAATGTCAACAAATGAACTGTGACACTCTACATAGTTTCATTCTTATTCTGGGCATTATCTGCTTTGAGTCAGCTCTACCATCAAAATAACCCAAAAGTGAAACGTGCACAAAATAACATATTTAAATATTTAACTATTGACGCTTTTGAAGCAAGATGCTTTCCCCATTCAAAATAAGATTATGATTTTTATTACTGCATGTAAATATTATTTCATTCTTCTATGCAGAATTGTGCTCAGAGGTTTAAAACCTTCTCATAATACTTTAACCATCTGCACAATAGTTTTAATTGGAATGAGATTGGATAACCCAAAGATTGTGCTATTTACTAAAAAAGGAAAAAAAAAGAACATTAGATGAATTTGCTCTCAGAGTCAGAAGTTTATGGGTTCAAGTCTCACTCTAGGTAAGGATGTTAAAACACAAGGCTCAGCCTGGCATAATAGAGGAATACAGAGCATGTGCTGCATTGTCACAAGTGGTTCTTCCGCTGAGATATTAAGCTGAGGCTTTTGTGTCCACCCTTCAGGCCACAAAGTAAAATCCTGTGATATGATTTCCAGAAGAGTAGGAACACCATTCCCAGTGTCCTGGCCAAACATCCCTCAACCATCATCACTAAAACACAAATGAAATGAAACTGCAGAAGGTAGCTGGGCTACGAATAATTAACATATGGAGTAGCAAACACTGGTGAAGCAGCAACAGGTAGAAGCAGTCAGCAGCAAAAAGCAAAAACAGGCATATTCGGTATCAAATTAATAAATTCACAGCATACCAGTCACACCAACAAATCACAAAGAGATTGAGCACTGCCAAAGGGAAAAATGTAATGAGAATAAGTTGATTAGTTAAGCTGTGAGGAGACCAGGGAAAACTGGGAAAATTAACAAAACATCACGTAACAGCAAATGGAAAAGACCTCTCAAAACAGCAAATATAAATCAAAATTCATGGTAGACACATAACACTAATGAAGCATGCCAAGTTAATAAATTTGGAACAGGCGCATCGAATTAATAGAATAGTCGAGCAGCAGCGAATTAATAAATTACAGAGCAAACAAAACAAAAATCAATAAATCAGAAACAGAATTAGTATGTTAATAGTATTGTGACATCAAGAAATGAATACAACATCAGTTGTAAGGGGGTAGGGTGTTGAGCTGATACAGCTGCAGGTTTCAGTTTGCAATTTTGAGAAAGAAGAACTAAGGCAGTTGGGTCAAGAGCTCCATATTTACTGTAAGGAAACAATAAATTGGGGCAGCCAGCCCAAGGTCAGGCACAGCTACAGTCCAAAACAGGCCACAGACCACAGAGGGCCAGGTGCCCATCAGTTACTTGATCCATTGTATCATTCAAGAGTGACAAGATAGATTTTCATAGCAACTTTAACATGGTAAAATCTCCCAAGGTAAATTAGCAAACAGAATTCAACATTTAATCATATCAGATATTAGGACAAATGATCAAACATTTGACCTGGGGATTTAAGGAGTGATCTAAGGGGATGACCTAGTGGAACCTGGGTTCAAATCTGGCCATCAGCTGATGGTAGAATTCAATAAAAATCTGGAATTAAAAGTATAGTGCTGACTGTGAAAAATTGTACGAGCATGCATGGCAAGATCACCAGAACCCTTTAAGGAAGAAAACTGCCATCATTATCTGGTATGTCCTACAGAAATACAGTTGTCTCTTTTACCAACCTCTGAAATGGCCTAGCAAGTTGTAACAATCACTAGAAACTCTCAAAAACAATGATATTGCACAGAACAACTCACATAATCAACAATGACAAAAACAGCCATGTTAGCTCAAAATCATCGGGGTGGGAGGGGTGTGCGTGTCTTCACATAGCTGTTTCACAGAATACTGAAATAATAACCTGACAGCAATACTCATGGAATCATACTTTACAAATGTCCCAGACACCACCACTGTACATATCCTGACCCACTGGCAGATTAGGCCCAGAAGTACACATGCAGGACAGAAGTGCCCTGAGAATATGCAACATTGACTCCAAACACCACAAAACATCATGGTACCAGGTCAAACATGGACAAGGAAACGTCAAAATCAGCACTATGGTTCGAATAGGTCAAGTCCTAAATTATATTGTTATAAGACTGTCAGCAGCAGGTGATGAGGAAACCAACAAGTGGAACAAATATACTTGACCTTATTCTCAGCAACATGCCTGCTGAAGATGAAGCTGACCATAGCAGTGACTACTGCACAGTCCTTGTGGAGACAAAGTCCAGTCATCACATCGAGATTATCTTGTATAATGATGCACAACACTAACACCAAACACTGAATAGGTTCAACTTTGAACAGACTTAGCAACTCACGACTAGGCTTCCAAATGATGCTGTGGACCATCAGCAAAATCATACTCCGTCACAATCTGCATACCTCATGGCCCAGTATATCCTCCCACTCCACCATTACCATCAAGCCAGGGAATCAACTCTGGTTCAATGAAAATGCAAGAGAACATGCCAGGAGCAGCATCAGGCATGCCTAAGAATAAGGGCATCAAATAGCAAAACCAGCAAGTGATAAAGAGACCTTAATTCCACAACCAAGAGCTTAGAGCTAAGCTCTACTGCAACAAAGTGAGGATTGCAGATGCTGGAGATCAGAGTTGAGAGTGTGGTGCCAGAAAAGCACAACCAGTCAGGCAGCATCTGAGGAGCAGGAGAAGCCACATTTCAAGCATAAGCGCTTCATCAGGACTTTTAGCATTCCACAAGAAGGCATCCTGTCTCCCCAATGTAAAGGAGACCACATTGGGAGCAACAGAGATAGTAAGTGATGTATCTGGAAATGCAGCTAAATCTCTGATGGATGTGGAAGGCTCCTTTGGGGCCTACGACAGAGATAAGAGGGCGGGGGGGGGTGTAGGTTTTGCAATTCTTGTGGTGCCATGTTAAAGTTGCTATGAAAATCTATCTGGTCAGCAGGGGAGGTCCGGACAAGAGAATCAAGGAGGGAATGGTCTTTACAGAACTTGGATAGGAATTGGAGGGAAATATACCGTTTGGTGGGCTCTGTTTGTAGGTGACAGAAATGGCGGAGGATGATGCGATTATACGGAGGTTGGTGGGATGCAAAGTGAGGACCGGGAGGTTCTGTTCTTGTTGTGATTGGAGAGGTGGGGTTCGAGGACAGAGGTGCAGGAAGTGGATGAGATGCGCTGGAGGGCATCATCGATCACTTGAGAGGAGAAATTGCGGTCTTTGAAGAAGGAAGCCATCTGGTATGTTCTGTGGTAGAACTGGTCCTTCTGGGAGCAGATGAGGCAGAGGAATTGGGAATAAGGGATAGCACTTTTACAGGAGGCAGGAGGGGAAGGAAGTGTAGACCAAGGAGCTGTGGAGGTCGGTGAGTTTGTAGTAGATGTCTGTGTTGAGTCAGTCACCATTATTGGAGGTGGAAAGGGCCAGAAAGGGGAGGAAGGTGGCCAAGATGGTCCAGATGAACTTAAGGTCAGGGTGGAACTGTTGAACTGTTCAACCTCCTCGTGGGAGCTGGAGGTGGCACCATAAAAATCATCGATGTAGCAGAGAAAAAAGCTGGGAAATAGTGTCTGTGTAGCTGCAGAAAATGGACTTTTCCATGTACCAGAAGAGATAGGCATAGCTGGGGCCCACGTGGATGCCCATGGCTAAGCTCTACTGCATCTAGTCATGAATGGTGGAGGACAATTCAACTGGAGAAGGTGACTCCACAAACACTCCTTAACTCAATAATGGGGTGGCCCAGCACATCAGTGCAAAAGATAAGACTAAAGCATTTGCAATAATCTTTAGTCAGAAGTGCCTTGTGGATAACCTATTGCAGCCTCCTCCAGAGATCCAGGCTTCACAGATGCTGGTCTTAAACTAGTTAGATTAATTTTACATAATGAATAACATAGCAAAAGGCTGGAGACTGCAAAAACTATGGGCTTTTACAACATTCATGCAACAGTAGTGAAGACTCTAGCTCCAAACTTACTGTGCTCCAAGACAAACAGTTCCAATACACTGACAGCTACCCAACAATATGGAAAATTTCTCAGATATTTCCTGTGCACAAAAAGCTATTGTCCAAACTGAACAAATATTAAGCCATTCAATCCACTCTCAATCAACAGTAAAGCAATGGAAATTGTCAGCAAATTACTAACAAATAGCACTTGCTCACTGATGCTCAATTTGGGTTCTGCCACGGTTATTCGGCTCCTGAACGCAATATAGCATTGTTCTGTGCCCTCTGAGAAGGGCACTGCTTGTCACTGGCCACCCTGATGTTTCCTTTCTTCCTGGTGGTGGAAACTGAATAAAGATTTGTACACCTGTTGTCTTTCACTGTGGTTCACACCTGCACACACACATGGCAGTAGTGAGGGGGTTAAAAAAAAGAAAAAAATATAACTAGCCTGCCTCATTGTTTGTGAATGTGGTACCATTCACTCCCTCCATGATCGATACTCAGGAGCAGCAGTCTGTACAATCTACAAGATGCACGACAGAAATTCACCAAAGGCTCTTTAGATATCAATTTCCAAATCCAGCAGATTCAGGGGGACACAACCAATGCAAGTTCCCCTCCTAGACATCAATCATCCATAGTTGGAAATATATCATAGCTCAAATGTTACTGGTTCAAAATACAGGAACCATCTCCATAAAGGCTTTGTGAGTCTACCTACAGCAAATGGATTGCAGCAATTCAAGATGACTCATCACTAATTTCTCAAGGAGAAAGTGAGGTCTGCAGATGCTGGAGATCAAAGTTGAAACTTTATTGCTGGAACAGCACAGCAGGTCAGGCAGCATCCAGGGAACAGGAGATTCGACGTTTCGGGCACAGGCCCTTCTTCAGGAATGAGCAGAGAGTGTTCAGCAGGAGAAGATAAAAGGTAGGGAGGAGGGACTTGGAGGAGGGGAGTTGGAAATGTGATAGGTGGAAAGAGGTCAAGGTGAGGGCTTGCAATAATAGCGCCGATACATTGATGACTGTATCGGCGCTACCTCGTGCTCCCACGAGGAGGTTGAACAGTTCATCCACTACACTAACACCTTCCACCCTAACCTCAAATTCACCTGGACAGTCTCGGACTCCTCCCTCCCCTTCCTAGACCTTTCTGTTTCTATCTCAGGCGACCGAATCAACACGGACATCTACTACAAACCAACCGACCCCCACAGCTACCTGGACTACACCTCCTCCCATCCTGCCCCCTGTAAAAACGCCAACCCATTCTCCCAATTCCTTCGACTCCGCCGCATCTGCTCCCAGGAGCACCAGTTCAAAATACGTACAAAACAGATGGCCTCCTTCTTCAAGGACCACAATTTCCCCCCCGACGTGGCCGACGGTGCCCCCCACCGCATCTCCTCCACTTCCCGCCCCTCCGCCCTTGAGCCCCGCC
>NC_057713.1:96556568-96665556 GCF_004010195.1 Chiloscyllium plagiosum
CGCAGCTCTCCCTTTAGCGCTGACCCTCTGACGGCGCAGCTCTCCCTTTAGCGCTGACCCTCTGACGGCGCAGCTCTCCCTTTAGCGCTGACCCTCTGACGGCGCAGCTCTCCCTTTAGCGCTGACCCTCTGATGGCGCAGCTCTCCCTTTAGCGCTGACCCTCTGACAGTGCAGCACTCCCTCGGCTCCGTCCCTCTGACAGTGCAGCTCTCCCTTTATCGCTGACCCTCTGACAGTGCAGCTCTCCCTCGGCGCTGACCCTCTGACAGTGCAGCTCTCCCTCGGGGCTGACCCTCTGACAGTGCAGCACTCCCTCGGCTCTGTCCCTCTGACAGTGCAGCTCTCCCTTTAGCGCTGTCCCTCTGACAGGGCAGCTCTCCCTCAGCACTGACCCTCTGACAGTGCAGCTCTCCCTCGGCGCTGACCCTCTGACAGTGCAGCTCTCCCTCGGCGCTGTCCCTCTGACAGTGCAGCTCTCCCTCGGCGCTGACCCTCTGACAGTGCAGCTCTCCCTTGGCGCTGAGCCTCTGACAGTGCAGCTCTCCCTTTAGCGCTGTCCCTCTGACAGTGCAGCACTCCCTCGGCGCTGAGCCTCTGACAGTGCAGCTCTCCCTTTAGCGCTGACCCTCTGACAGTGCAGCACTCCCTCGGCGCAAAGCCTCTGACAGTGCAGCACTCCCTCGGCGCTGACCCTCTGACAGTGCAGTACTGACCTGCCTGACATTCCCCGGGAGCTTAGACCACGGGTAGTTCTGGCGTATATGAAACTCCACGTCGATGTTCATGGCAGGCGGATGGGCCCGAGCTGCCGGTCAGCGGATTTGTTTTACTCCTTTGACCCTAGCCCATAGCGGACAGCAGCGAGTGTGTGTGAGGTGGGGGAGATGTTGGGCTTTAGTGTTCGCTCTCTCCCCGCGACACACACACCGGGCCCAAACGCCAACTCGCCTGCGCTCCACCAGAGCACCGTTACCTACGCACACCAGAACGTAAGACGTAAACGTAGCCGTGTGCGTGCTCATTTTTGAGCATGCGCTGTCAACAAAAACCTAAAAGCTGCGCATGCGTAATCCCACACCGCCAATGCCGTGTTTGCGCATGCTTCCCTCCCTGCTCCTGCAACGATCCAGTGGGGAATACGTTTGCGCTCATCTTCGGAGACGGACTGGTCGCGCATGTGTGTTACGGCCCGCACGCGGACTCATGCGCACTGTCCCGCAGCTTCCGAATTTCCGCGCATGCTTTTCTTGGCCTCGGCGGCCTTGTAGCAAAATCTCTGTTTATGAAAACGTCTCTAAAATCACCGGTAATGAGATATGGCGTTGTGTACGCGATGCAGAATAACGTTGAGCAGCAAATAGTCGCACAAATCAATTGGTTGGTAATATGGAGTTTATTTTGCAGTTAGAGACACAAAATCTTAGCATTTCATCTTGACACGCATCAGGGCGGCCATAGAATCGAAGAGCTTCTTCAGGAAGGGCTTATGCCCGAAACGTCGATTCTCCTGCTCCTTGGATGCTGCCTGACCTGCTGCGCTTTTCCAGCAACACATTTTCAGCTCTGATCTCCAGCATCTGCAGACCTCACTTTCTCCTCATAGAATCGAAAGGCCTACAGCATGGAACCAGGCACTTCGGACAAACTTGCCCATGTCACACAGTCTCCACAATTTAAACTAGTCCTATTTGCCTGTGTTTGGACCATATCCCTCCACACCTGTCCCATCCATGCACCAGCCTAAATGTTCCTTAAATGACGGAACTGTACTCCTTTGCACCACTACCTCTGGCAGCCCGTTCCAGACACTCGCCACCCTGTGTGAAACGCGCAAGGAACACTCTTGGAAAGGGAACACTAATTCATACAGAGTGAGAATATCGTGCTACTTGTTCACATGCAGAATCCATGTTACCTCAATTCTTTGCTGAAGGACCTCAGAACAGTCAGGTAGAAGCTTGATAAGCCAGTGTGTTGGCTCAATTCAAAAATGAGGGAAACTTTTTCTTAACCAATGTTAAATTTATCAAACCTGAATAATAATTGGATTGCTGTTAATCATTATCCACCCCAATTGCTGTAGTGTTGACAGCTCACAGAAGGCCTTAAGTACACTGGTAGGCAATACATGTTTCTTCTTGAGGGACACTTTGGCACAGTCAAGACTGTGGATAAATGGACTGGCAGCTGAACATTCCACTGATCATGGCCAACCTGGGCCAAGTCCAGTAACAAATGCATGAGGAATCCTCCAACAATGACCTCCACAGTGCAGTCGGTGATCAAACATTTCACAATAGAGCACCTGGCATTATCAGGTTCCAGGTGAGAATGTGTATAGGGTATAAGCAGGCAGGGATAGAGTTAAGTTCTGAGTTTTATGAAATGAGGTTCAGCTGAGCATGACTCTGATCAGATAACAACTTACAGTTAACAATGGGGTGCTGGAGGCAAAGGTAATGGGTTAACAAAGTGGAAAAGCATTCATTATGTAGAGCTATTTAACAATACTGGAAACATTCAGTATTTGAGGTCAGTTTAACAAGGTGAAAAGTATTTATTATGTGAAGTCAGTTATTCATTGCGTAACAGCAGATGGCTTAATCTCTGCTATTGACAACTCGCTGATTGTAACGGTCATCCAATCAATATGTATGTTGCCTTATATGGATGTTCCTCCCTGTAAAATGACTATATAGTTCATTGAAAAACTACTGTGCCAGAAAAGACAGCGAACCCATGTCTCTGTGCATATGGGCAATTGTACTCTCTCCCTCCAGGGCCCAGAATAAAATGAAGGAGGTAAAACTACACTGTGTCTCTGAGCGTTTTGCTTTGACTGAGGGCGGGTGACGCAAGCACCTGAAATGACAATGGCAAAATCAGCCCTGTGGATCGTGCAAGTAAATCCTAACCAATGTCTGAAGATTAGTGCCAAAATTGGAAAGAGCTTTCTTGCAGACTAGTCAAGCAATAGTCTGAAATAGACACACACGTGGAGTCATACTTTGCAAAAAATGTCCCAGGAAATACCATTATCATTCTTGGGTATGTTCTGTCCCCTACAGGCAAGACAGACCCAGCAGGACTGGTGGCACAGTTTTTTTATGGCCAGGAGGAGTTGGCCTGGGAGTCCTCAACATTGACTCTGTGCCCATGTGAAGAATTGTGGCATCAGAGTCATGGAGATATTCAGCACGGAAACAGACCCTTTGATCCAACCCGTCCATGCTGACCAGATATCCTAACCTAATCTCATCCCATTTGCCAGTGTTTGGCCCATATCCCTCTAAGAGATTAGAGTGGTGCTGGAAAAGCACAGCAGGTCAGGCTTTTGCCCGAAACGTCAATTTTCCTGCACCTCGAATGCTGCCTGACTTGCTGTGCTTTTCCAGCACCACCTCTAATCTAGACTCTGGTTTCCAGCATCTGCAGTCCTTGTTTTTACCATATCCCTCTAAGCTCTTCCCATTCATATTCCCATTCATATACCCAAAACAGAACTACTTGTCATATCCCTCTAAGCTCTTCCCATTCACAGATCCATTCAGATGCCTTTTAAATGCTGTAATTGTACCAGTCTCTACCTCTTCCTCTGGCAGCTTATTCTATACACACACCACCCTTAATGTTGCCCCTTAGGTCCCTTCTATATCTTTCCCCTCTCATCCTAAACTTATGCACTGTAGTTCCGGACTCTCCCACTGTATGGAAAAACATTAGGTCAAACATAAGTAAGGAAACCTGCTCGTTACCACTTACTATTCTCCCACCCCACAGCCATCCCACCATTCAACTGATGAATCAGTACTCCAACATGTTGAACACCAATTATAGGAAGCACTGACAGGCAGCAAGAGTGTGGAATCTACTCTGGCTGGGACATTTTAGTATCAGTCATAAAGAGGGTACAGTGGCACATGTCTGAAGCAGGTCATGAGAGAACCAACGAGGGAATTATCTAGATTAGATTCTCTACAGTGTGGAAACAGGCCTACCAACCCTCTGAAGAGTAACCCACCCTGACCCATTTCCCTCTGATTAATGCTATGGGCAATTTAGCATGGTCAGTTCACCTAACTTGCACATCTTTGGACTGTGGGAGGAAACCCACGCAGACACAGGGAGAATGTGCAAACTCCACACAGCCTAAGGCTGGAATCGAACCTGGGACCCTAGTGCTATGAGGCAGCAGTGCTGACCACTGAGCCACCGTGCTCTACTTGACCTCATAACACCAATTTGCATCTGTTCCATAATGATATCAGTAGGAATGCCCACCACACATCCTTGAGGAGACTTCATAGCCTCGTATATCCCTCAGTCTTACCATTACTATCAAGCCAGGAAATTAACTCTGTTCAAGACAGCAGGAGGGCATGCTGGGAGCAGCACCAGGCAAACCTGGTGAAGATACAAAACAGGACTACTTGTCATAAAACCATCAAGTGACAGACAGGGCTAAGCGCTTTAGCAATTAATAGATAAGCTCTGCAGTCCTGCCACGTCCAGTGGACAAATAAACAGTAGAGGAGGAGGCTTCATAAGTATCCAAATCACAATGTTTGGGCAGCAGAGCACATCAGTGCAGAAGAGAAGGCTAAAGCTGGAAATGCCAAATAGATGATCCATCTCAGCCTATTCCACAGATTCCCAGAACACATGTCAACATTCAGCTTATTTGATTCACTCCACATTCTGTCAAGAAACAGTAAAGGCTATGGGTCTTGACAACATTCCTGAAATAGCACTCAAGGTGTGTGCTCCAGATATTCTTCACACAAACCTGTTCTTACAGGCACAACACAAGCACCTACCCAACATTGTTTCAAAATTTCCAGGTATGCCCCGTACATAAATGCAGATGAAATCCAAACCATTCATTAACTGTCTTGATTTTGATCTCAGGTAATGGGCCATTGTTTACCATCAGGGAATTACATTATTTCCTGAAGTCAAATGGTATTGGGCATGTAAGAACAGCTCCATACCATCCAGCATCCAATGGTCTGGCAGAAGAGCAGTTCAAACTTTGAAGGCAAGCTTAAAGAAACAGCCTACAGCTTCACTCGATACCTAATTGTCCCAGATCCTGTTTGATTATTGAACGATCCCACACACAACTACAGGGATAGCTCCAGAAGAATTGCTTCTGGGAAGAAGACTCCGCACCAAGTTAAACCACCCGTGTAGTTCCCCAAACTGAGGGGGAGGGTAAAACGACATCAGGAATGCCAAGGCCGGACACAAGACTCCTCTAAGCAAGTGAAGCAATTTACTTCAGGCGATGAAGTTTGGTATTGCAACCACAGCAATGGCCCTGCATGGGTTACAGGCATGGTCGACGCAAGGTCTGGTCCCGTGACATACAACATGTGGCAGTAGATGTGGCAGTCCTAAACAACACATGGACCACATGAAAGCTGCAACTTTGCAAAGAGGGCAGGAGTAAAACATACCCGACCCCTCAGAACATCCTCAGAAGCTATATGTTCTCCCCCTCTGCTTAGCATCAAAGAAACCTCTGAGGATGAGATGGACACAGCAGATGTGGAGCTTCAATGCCATTACCACCTAAAGAAGATAAGTTTAGGCCAAGACACTCCAGGTATAAGAGGTGGGCTATAGTCTGGTACGCGGTGCCAGTATCTGAGGCAGATTATGAGGAACCAGACACAGTGCAAAAGCATCCCAGGAGAAGCTACAGGAAAAATAATGCCCTATATCCTGGGACTTGGAAGGGGAGGGATGGTGATTGCGATGATGTAAGCCAGATGGACCTCAAAGAATATGAGTTCTCTAATTGGCACTGTTATCCAAGTTCAATCAGGGAATCCTGGCTGACAGACATAAACAGGAATGTTAGAGTTCTGCTCACTCTCTATTCCAGCTGGGTCAATGTCATGTTCTGTGCATGTGTAAATAAAGGGTGATTTGATGATGGGATACCAGCCTTCATGGAGTTATTTCAGCTGCCAAATTCCCTGAACTATTTACTCACTCAGTCTGTATCTACTTTGGATGTGATCTCTCCTTGCTGACTGTGCAAAGCTTACTGACTACCTTAAGCTAAACCAACTTATGTTACTTCTGAACATTGTTGGTCCATGAAACACTCACCTATATGGATCGCTAATGATGCTGAGATTTACCAGATTGAAACCAAAAATGAGGGCCTTTGTTTGACATATAATTATGAAGTGCATAGTACAGAATGAAACTCTTTGATCCATAATGCTCACAATTCCTTTCTCTTTCCTGTTTGCCCTGCAGATTTATCCTTTTCAGATAGATATCCAATTTCCCTTTGAATGTTCTTGCTGAATCTGCTTCCGGTGCTTTTTCAGCAGCAAATTCCAGTTCACAACAACTTACTTTGTCAAAAATATTCTCCTTACCTCCCCTGGTTCGTTTCCCCATTATTATAAATCTGTAACGTCTTGTTACTGCCACTGAACACAGCCCTCTCAGCCTAGAATTCAGAGATTAGAGAAATTAGAAACAAGTGTAGACCCTTCATGGCCTCAAGCCTATTTTGTTATTCAATTAAATAATGGCTTAAGTATCCGAATAGGACAAATACCAAACTTTAAACGGATTATGTTTTTGATGCCAAAAGAAATGTGAAGACAGGGGACCAAAGGCTTAGCATAATAACGTAGATTTTAAGGAGTGGTCTAAGTAAGATAAAAGAGAGTCAGTGATTTTGGAGGAAATTCTAAAATAGAAGGCATTGTTGTGGTAATGAAAAGAGGGATGTGCACGTGGCTAGAACTGTAGGAGTGAAAGATACCTACAGCACAGAAAAAGGCCCTTTGGCCCATCCTATCTGTGCTAGTCAAAAACAACCATCGAAATATTGTAATTCCATTTTTCAGCTCTTAGCCTGTAACCTTGTGTGCCTTGGCATTGCAAGTACACATCTAGATACTTATTAAATGTTATGTGGGTTTCTTCCTCTACCATCCTTACAAGTTGTAAGCTCCAGTTACTCACCACCCTTTGGGTTAAAAGCTTTCCATCATATCTCTGACAAGCCTTCTACCCCCTGCTCATTGGTCCCTCAATCAAGGGGGAATGTTCCTGTTTCCCCAAGGGGGAAAACTTCCTGTTTTCCCTGTCTATAATTTTAAACATTTAATGAGAGGTTCCTCTACTCCTAGGAAATCAACCCCAGTCTCTCCACTCTCTTTTCATAACTGAAACTTGCCAGCCCAGGCAACATCCTGGTAAATCTCCTCTGCACCCTCTCTCGTGCTATCACGTCTCTCCTACGGTGTGAATTCCTCAACTACTCACAGTACTCTAGTTGTTGCCTCACCAATACTTTATACAGTTCCAGCATAACTTCCTGCTCTTAAAATCTATTCCTTGGCTAATGATGGTAAGTATCTCATATGCCTTCTTAACCACATCATCCACCTGTCCTGATACTTCAAGGAACCAGTGCACATGCACACCAAGGTCCCACTGGTCTTTGGTGCTGTCCAGAGTTCTACCAGTGAGAATGTGTTCCCTTGCCTTGTTTGACCTACCCAAGTTCATCACCTCACTTTTGTCCTGATTGAATTCCATTCACCACCACTCAACCCATCTATATCTTCTTGTAATCAGAGGCTATCCTTATCATTATTTACCGCACTACCAATTCTTGTATCATCTGTGAACTTACTGATCATCCCTCCTACATTCAAGTCTAAATCATTTACATAAGCCACAAACAGCAAGGGCTGATTCCTGTGGGACCCCACTGGTCACAGACTTCCAGTTGGAAAAACACCCCTCTAGTTTTGCCAATCAGCCAATCGTGGATTCAGTTTGCCAAATGTCCTTGAATCCCATGGATTCTATCACTCCTATTTGTCGAACCCTATCAAAATCCTTATTAAAATCCCAGTATACCACATCACAAGAATTGTTGTCATCTGCACACCCAATCACCTCTTTGAAAAATTCAATCAAGTTGGTCAGCATGACCTGCTCTTAAAAAACTGTGCTGACTGTTTTTAATTAATCCCTGCCCCTCCAAATTCAGGTTAGTTCTGTCCCTCAGAATTGCTTTCAATGGTTTTTCCTCCACCAAGGTTAGACTGACTGGCCTGCAGTTTCCTGCTTTATCCCTTGCTACCTTCTTGAGTAATGGCACTACATTGGCTGTCCTCCAGTCCTCTGGCATTTCTCATGTGGCCAGAGAGAAATTGAAAACTTTTGCAAGTGCCCTGCTATTTCCTTCTGAGCGTCACTCAATAATATGTGATACATTTCATCCAGGCCTGGAGATTTATCTACTTTTAAGCTTGCCAGACAACTTAGAAACTTCCAGTCCTATAACCCTTTGACATCTTTGCACTCCAGAGGATCTCAAAGGGTTGCAGAACTGGAAAACATACAGAAATCAAGAGGGACAATGCCATGGAGGAATTCGAAAATAAGCATGAGAATTTTATTTTGGAATAATTTGCTGCAACTACATAGAATTTATAGAACAGAATCAGACCATTCAGCCCAATTGGTCTGTGCTGGTGTTTATGATTCCATGCTACCAAGCAATTGAATCTCAACCTAAAATAAAATTATTTTAGAGCAGTTAATTTTAATGTAACCTAGCCAGAACTTCTGAAACAGAGTACACATTACATCAATAGTGTCATGGAAATCATTGGGTGGAGCAACAGTGAGTTGGTACTGACTGTACACCACTGATAGCAGAATTGACTTATTACATAGATAACAAAGATAATTAATGTTGGCCAAACACTCCTCATGTATGTGTATGTTGTTGAAATCAATAAGTTGATTTTACCTTAGTTACACATTTACTAATACTAACCATCTTTATGGTTTCAGAATGCAAAAAACTATGCTACATAGTGCAAATGCTGCTGACGTTAAAATAGGAAGATAGTTGTCCTCTAGCAGACAGTACAAATGTTAAAGAAAAAAAAGGTTTGCATTTATATGGTGTCTTTCACAATGGGTCAAAGCATTTTAATTATAATCATACAATTAGTAATTTACCTTACAAATGTGGCCGCTGTTGTAATGTAGGAAACACGGTAGTTCCCACAAACATTAAAGTGAAAATAAACAAGTGACCTTTTTTTTGCAACATTGATTGAAGGATAGTTGTTGGCCAGAACACTGAGCAAACTCGCTTGTTTTTGATTTTAAAATAAGTCCGTGGGTTTTTTTCACATTCATTTAAGTGCATTGGCATAATATCACATCTGAAAGTTGGCAGCTCCATCAATCTAGCACTCCTTCAGCACTACACTGGGAGTTTCTGCAGCATTGATTTTTTTGTACTCCACTCCTAGAGTGGAATATGAACCCAAACCTTCTGACTTAGCAGAGGAATGGCATTCAGTGACCCTCAGCTGAAACCTGAAAGCATTGCTGTCATCCTGAGCAGGAAGTTTAAAAGTGGACTGAAGTTATTTTTCAGAGATATGGGTAATAACAACTATCTGTTGCTTATCATCCGGCAGTGTTGTTTTAAACAGCAGCAATTTTATAAATATCCCTGTTTGCTCTGAAAGCAGAACTACTGCACAACAGACCCTGAAATATAATTGGCAGTAGCATCAGTTTCAGAGAACACAGTTGCAAAGTATAATACTGCAGTTTTCTTATATCTTGCTCAATGCTGTTTCTACCCTCTCCACCTTACTACCTCTCTCTTGTTTAAGTTCCTTCTGTAAAATGACTATTTTGACCTAAACTTTTCGTGACTTGAAATAATATCATCTTATGTAACTTGGTGTCAAATTTTATTTTATAAACCACATATAAAGCAACTCAGGACACTTTACTAAGGTAAAGGTACAATATAAATGTCAGTTGTTTCTTTTGACACAGATCCTTTTGAAAAACAAGCAAAATAGAAGAATATTCCTGACACTTCCATTTCTTATTCAAGTTGACTTACTGGAATTTGACATGATTTAAAATGAAAAAAGCTATTTTTTACATTATATCACTTAATCTTCTGCATAGACATCTTTCAATTTGAATCACCTAATAAACTTAGAAAGTAAAATAATAATAGATTAAAATGATTGTTTTTCACAAAGAAAGATTAACCACACATATCATTTTAAGTGCTCTCTGTGTAACTAAGTATGAACGCATAATTAGACTGTTTGGAAACCAAGATTACGAGACATAAAGGACCATGCAAGAAATATTTACACTTATATTCTGCTTTTCACAACCACTGGACATCTGTGATTTACAGTCAATGAAGTAGTTTTATAATGTGCAAAATGTGTCAGCCAATTTGCACACAGCAAGATCCCATAAGCAACAGCAAGAAGGTAATGACTGACTGATCTGTTTTTAATTATGCTGCTTGAGAGAAATGTATTGACCCAGGACAACAAGAAAAACTCCCCTGCATTGCTTCCATACAATGCAATAGGATTTTTGAATTCACTTGCAAGGACAGACTTAATGCCTCATCAGAGAGCTAGCAATTCCAACGTTATAGCATTTTCTCAATGTCGGCTTGTACTCAAGTCTTTGGAACAGGATTTGAACCCATGACCTCCTGACTCAGAACTTACAGTATTACCCACAGAAATGCATCTGTTCTTTCTTCTGCTAGTATGGTAGTTATATGATATAGCAATATGGAATTTCTGACTCATCATTACCAACCAATCTCTCTCAATTAGTCTACAGCAAACCCAGACAGGAGATGGGATAAACACATACTATTGGAGAGCTTTGAGAATGTTTCTGTAATATAGGCTGTATTTTACATTTTTTTGGGAGGGATGTGGGGTATAGAGTGGAAACCGAGCAGTCTGCTCTCTTCCTCCCTTGCCATCAGATCATTCAATGGCAGATGATCAATTAGTGGCCATTCAGGTAGAATAAGTAAAGTAAAAGGAGTAGTTCCATGCCCAATCATCACTTTAGGCCAGGAGTCAGGGGACAGAGGGGTAAGGCTATGAAAAAAAATTAAATCAAAGACTCCCTCTCTAAATCTCTCTCTCTCTTTTTAACTGAAGAATATAAAATTATTTAAACATGAATTTAAAAGAATTCCAAAGATGCTACAACCTTCTCCAGCAGAATCTGTTGTTACCACTGTTGGGCTGCTTCTGCATAGCTGCCATCAAACATCCCAAAATCTTTAATATCTGGCACCAAAATAAATGCAGTAGAAAACAACTAACTGTGGATGATTGTGTCATTTGACAAGTTCAATAGCTTATCCGTCAGTAATTTCAAAATATAGTGACATCTGAAATCAACCCCACTTCACCTGCCACAATTTGGGACGAGCACCATGGCATTTTACTACTCATCGGACATTATTCCACCCTGTTTTACATTTATGCGGGGCAGTGGCCCCAGCTGATTTATGGATATAACATCCAGCCCCTTGAGCCAGAGATTAGCAGCTATGTATTTCCCGAAAGTATGGGATCCCACTAAATGTTTTCACTGAGAGCTTTTCCGAGACAATAAAAAAGAAATAAAGTTCAAAAATGGTTTGCATTTGTAGGGCTTGAGTTCTTTTTAAACCAGAGTGCATCAGAAGAATTTTATGATTTAAATTGATATGATATAACCACAAATGAATGCTCAAAAGTTATCCTAGCAGTGTACAAGCATTAACAACACAGGGAGTACTTAAACTACGATTTAAAGAATGTAATATAAAAATGTAATAACTAGCAATTCAGCCCCTCATGCCTGTTCTGCCATTTGGTACCATCATGGTCGACCTCATCTCAGCCTCGAATCCACTTTCCTGTTTTGCTATCTGTAGCCTTTCAAACTGTTACTAATTAACAATGTCTTTCTCCTCCTTACGTTTACTCAATGTCCCAGAATCCACCATGCTCTGAAGTAGTGTATTCCACAGATTCATGACCCTAACTTCTCCTTACCTCTAATTTGAATCTGCCACCCATTATCCTAAAACTAAGACCTCTTATTCTAGATTGCCTCACATAAGGAGACATCCTTTTCACATTTACTTTGTCAATCTCCTTTAGAATCTTATAAACCTCAATTAGATATTCTCTCAATCTTTTAAACTCCAGACTGGAGAAGCCAAAAGTCTTCATAAGAAAATCCCCTCATCTCTGGAATCAATCTAGTGAACCTCCTCTGAATTTCCTCCAACACAACTGAGTCTGTCCTCAAGTAAAGGGAGCAAAAGACTCCAGGTACGGTCTTAACAAGGCATTGTACAGTAGCAGTAGCACTTCCCTACGTTTATATTCTATTCCTTGTGTAATAATTGTCAGAAACTAAACACAAAAACCTTATTGCAACACTACTCACAAGCAATGCTCGGGATTCATTAGTATTAATTTATATAGTGTTCAAATTACATTTACTAATTGTTACCTGTATTATTCATTATCTTATTTACTTTTCACTATTTGTATTTTACAAATCCTGCGCCATAAGTATAAGATAGTCACAAATAAATTCATTCGAGAACGTAGCAGAAATGTGAAGAGGATTAGATTGTGGAACCTATTATCACAGGAATGTTCAATGCAAATGTATAGATGCATTTAGGGGAAGCCAGGTAAACACCAGGAATAGATGAAGATGTTGACAGAATGATATGAATTCATATGGGTGGAGGCTCGTCTCAAGTATAAACAATGGCACGGACCAGTTGGTCCTGTTTTTTGTTGTAACTTAATATAATACTTGAGTCAGTTTTGTAATTTTACACCAATGCTCTTAATCTAAACTTCCCCATGTATCTATGATGTCTTCAAACATGCAGAAGGAGTGATAACATTGAACCACTTCCCACCTTCGATGGATTGATGGTTAAAGTTGGATATTAATAATGCTGAGCCCAGTGAGGCTTATCTTGCTGTAAAGAATGGGGAACCTTAAAAACAAAGAAATGTAATCCTTAATTTAACAAGTTGTTAAAAGCTTATTTTATGATTAGTAATTTTGCTTTAACTAACTCTGAACCAGTTAAATTCATTTACCTAATTATAGAGTTTTGATGCTGTTTTAACATAGGCATTCATTCTTGGGGTCTGCAAGAATTCAACTCACCCATACTTTAAAATGTATCCATGAAATTCATTACTTCCAAATAAGCACATTTCTGAAAATCAGACCCTTGCATTCTGACTTAATAGGATCAGCAGGTGGATTCATTCCAATCCCTGAAGATAATATAGGAAGGAGGAGCATGTACAAAATTGGAACGTTGCGCACCTCAGCTTCAGGAAACCTTCCCAGAGATGAGAAATGGCAACAAACCTTGTCGAGGCAGGTCTCCAACCAAACTGCTTTAAATGTCAATTAGCTCTTATCTTTGGACACTACTGGAATCTTGTAAGTGTGACTCAGGTCCTCCATCATGTCACTCTTATCTCCCCCCCCCCCCCCCCACCCTGATATCTCTGTACAAGGTGCCACAAGGCCATCTCACAGAGAAAGTTCAAAGCCTGTTTACGTTTAATAAAAGTGTCTATACAGATGCTGGAGATTTGAAATAAACATAGGGAGTGCTGAAAATACCCAGCAGGTCTGTAGTTCAATTTAATGTGGCTCTTCTTCAAAACTCTCTTTACTTTTGAGGCTATTGAAGAGCTAATCAGCAGTGAATGGCTAGGCTGCTCTTGCCCATCTAGCAGTCATACTTTTGAGGGAAGAAATCCTGGAGATGAACGTCTGTGAAGGTTATATTCTGTGAACATTGCATGCATGCTAATGCGGCTGCCTCCTTACAGTCTGGCCTCATTGTTTTCCTCAGCCCACAGGGTGTTAGTCTTAATGTCACTAGGGACATGAGTTCAAACCCTACAGCTAATAGTGGAATTTGAAATAATTTAATAAATAATCGTTAATGAATAGTTATGGATAATTCTGATTAGTTTTAGTCTCTGAAATGGTGACGATGAAACTCTCATTAATTATCACTTCCTAATGCCATTGGGGTAGGAAATCTGCCATTTTTGTACAGTTTGGTCTATGTGTGACTTCGCTATCACTATCTCACTGCCACACCCTTTGCCCCAGACCTGGATATGTCAAATTTGGGCTACATGTGACTCCAGGCCCATAGCAATGTGGTTGACTGTTAACTGCCTTTTAGAATGACTAAGCAAGACAGTCAGATGAAGGAATGGGATAAAAATGCTGGCCTTGCCAGAGATGCTCTTCTCAAAATAATTTAAAAAACAGCACGGCTGTCAAACTCCATTGCACTGGCTCATGTACATCCAACACCTTGACCACAGGAACCTACCTGACATCCTTGACTAGAATTTCCTGAATGAATCCTCCTGTCAACATACTTTTGAACCAAGTGGAGTCAGGGTCTGGAAATAGTTTTGATACCTGAACGTTTTAAAAGAGAAGATTCTGCCCATTGTTTCAAACTTTGATTTGTATCAGATTCAATTTTAATTCCTTTTAAGTGACTAGGTTTGAAAAAAATCAAAATCCTACTGTTAAAGTACTTATTTGAAATGGCTCAGGGAATCCCTAATGGACTTGACCTGTAAGCCTCTCTTGATTCATCCTGGAGATTGTGCTCTCTGGCAGTCTGGAATATAAAACTCTTACAGACAGTTTAGTTTAAATTATTATCTTTATTTACCAATGGCATCTGTGTTACACTATAATATAGATACCTACAAACCAGACTTAAGCTAAGATTCTAAAACCATTAGCATAGTAGCGGCACCAGCCCTTACCCCTAAGAGTTCTCTCAGGCCACTCCCCTTATTGCTGCAAACAAGCTGTCTTTGTACAGAATTTGATACTGAGATTACAAAAACACCACACGTCCTTAATCAGATAAGCAGCAATAAAATGGCAAAAGCTTGTAGAGGAAAAGAAACTAATTGACAGATCTGAGTACACTTGACTAATTAAGCTACATGCACATCAAAGTGGGAAACCCTGATCAAGCCAGGTCAAATGGCCAATTGCTTTGGCTAGATAATCTTCCTTTTTAACAGTACATCATGACGAGAGACTAGTCTAAACTATGTGGAAACGGTCATGAGGTGACCTCGCTCAGCTAACATGCCCAGTATCATTGTCCTACAAAATGGCTTTTTTTAAATCATCTTAGATTCCCAAAATGCAACTTAAATTCATAACATTCCCAGATCTTGAGCTCCAGGGAACAACACACAAACATTCAATCCATGACAAGCAAGTGTACACTCAAATCAGATCATAAAGAGTTAACCTTTCCACCAGCTTCCATCCTGTCTCTCCGTCTCAGTGTCTCTTGTACCCTGAGGTCAGTGAATGTAATTTAGAGAAGAATGTCTCTCTCTCTCTCACACACACACCCACACACACGAACATAGAGTCATAGAGATGTACAGCATAGAAACAGACCCTTTGGTCCAACCCATCCATGCCGACCAGATATCACAACCCAATCTAGTCCCACCTGTCAGCACACGGCCCATATCCCTCCAAATCCTTCCTATTCATATACACATCCACATGCCTCTTAAATGTTGCAATTGTACCAGCCTTCACCACTTCCTCTGGCATCTCATTCCATATACGTACTATCCTCTGCGTGAAAACATTGCCCCTTCAGTGTCTTTTATATCTTTCCCCTCTCACCCTAAACCAATGCCGTCTAGTTCTGGACTCCCCGACCCCAAGGAAAAGACTTTGCCTATTTATCCTATCCATGCCCCTCATAATTTTGTAAACCTCTATAAGGTCACCCCTCATCTTCCGACGCTCCAAGGAAAACAGCCCCAGCCTGTTCAGCCTCTCCCTATAGCTCAAATCCTCCAACCCTGGCAAATCCTTGTAAATCTTTTCTGAACCCTTTCAAGTTTCTAAACATCTTTCCAATAGGAAGGAGACCAGAAGTGCACGCAATTCCAACTGTTTTACTATCTCACATTTCAGCCTTTGTGTTTTCCTAGCTTATAAGCATAATGAGACATTCACATTCCAGTACAGTCAAGATTAGGGAGCTGAACTTCATAAAATTAAATCAGCTCAGTGTGGTGTACATGAAAATGTATCAGCTCAGTGTGGTATACATGAAAATGTATTCTATTACATGTGTATTCCACTTAGCTTATTAAATTACAAGTTATTTTCCTACTGAGTATGAGTTTGTTCAGAGTCTTCAATATAAAGCAGAAATTTAGTTATCCAACCTCCAACTGTAAAATATGTTCAGCATCCAGCCCTTGGGGTCAAAAGGAAGTCTTGAGACACATTCCACAAGTGAACAAATGTTATCACCTTATTTACACCGATCTATTGACACTAAGAGCAAATGGGCTACCACCGTGGTCAAGCGCTTTCCTGCATATCCTGTAGAAGATGTGTCAGATGTAAGGCCATGAGCTTTCTCACTACAGCACAGAAGGAAGCCATTCTTTGCCAGATCTTTCATTTAAGTCCCTTAGACAAACAAAAACAGAAATTGCTGGAGAAACTCAGCAGGTCTGGCAGCATCTATGGACAGAGGACAGAGTTAATGTTTAGAGTCCAGTTCATTTGCTCTTGCCTCGCAGACCTACAATTGTTTCTGTTTCAAATATTTATCCAATTCCCTTTTGAAAGTTACAATGAATAAACTTTCACATTCCTGGAGTTCCTCGGACACAGTCAATTTACAAATTTGACCTACCAAAACCTCTACACTGAAAAGAAATACAAGAATATTTCAGGGCTTTCAGCTTTACAGATAGATGGGGAAATCTGTGGCTGTTCTCGTCTGAAAATGTCTGTTCTTGTCTGAAAAAGAGAAGAGTGAGAGGAAATTTGATAGATACTATACACAGGGTAGTAGGATTTCAGAGAGACAATGTTTTATCATTTTTTAAATAAATGTTTCGTAGCTTCCAGGTCATGGGTCACATACAGGAACTGGTTTTACATGACTCAAATGAGAAGATAAATATATCAGGAAAGACTGAACAAACATGAGCTGTTTTCTCTTGAAAAGAGGAGGCTGAAGGGTGATCTCATAGAATTCTTTAAAGTTGTGAAAGGATACACATAGAGAAGATATTTCTACTTGTCGAGAGGACCATAAATGCTAGATAGTCAGTACTAAATGGAAATGAAGCCCTAGAGTGTGGAAGCAGGCCATTTCGCCCATCAAGACCATATTGATCCTCCAAAGAGCATCCCACCCCCACCCTATAACCCTGCATTTCCCATGGCTAATCCACCCAGTCTGCACACTATTGGCAATTTAGCATAGCTTATTCACCTCTCTGCACATCTTTGTGACTGTGGGAGGAAACTGGAACACCCAGAAGAAACCTACACAGACATGCAAACGTCACACAGGCAGTGACCCAAGGGTGGGACTGAACCCAGGTCCCTATTGCTGAGAAGCAGCAGTGCTAATCACTGAGCCACCACATTGCCCAACCAATAAAGTGTTGGTAAGGGGGGTGGTGAAAATGTGAAAATAAGTATCACAAAAAGCTATTAAAGAGCAAGATACAGTTAAGCTTTGAGAGAAAAAGAAAGAGAAGAATGTGCTGAGGGTAAGTTTTTTTTATTCATTCATGAAATATGCATATTGCTGGCTAGCCAGTATTTAAGGCTCGGAAGGCAGTTAAGAATCAATCACATTCCCTGGGTCTGGAGTCACATGTAGGTCAGATAACAGATTTACTTCCCAAAAGGACATTAGTGAACCTGCTTGTTCCAATGGCGAAAAAAATTAAAAACAGAGGACACAGATTTACGTTCACGAATGAAAGAACCAACCAGGACATGACAAAGAATATTTTAATGCAGCAACTGATTAAAACTTGGAATTTATTGCATAAGAGAATTTGATTAACATCTGAAAAAAAAATTCCAGGGTTGGGGCAAAGAGTGTGGGAGTGAGATTGGCTAAATTACTGTCACAGAGAGCCAACAAGGATGGGCTGAACAGACTCATGCTATAAGCATTCTACAATTTTGTTATACTGTATTGATATTTGGTTATTTTTGGAACAGAAAATTATGTGAACTCTGTAGGTCTGTGCCAACCTATCAATAAATTTGCAACAATCAACAGAGCAACCTTTTATTCCAGACTTTTATTGAGTTCACATTTCACAATCTGTCATGGTGGAATTCAAACACACGTCCCTAGAACATTAGCTATTCTACCATCTCCCCCTAGGACTGAGGAGGAGCAGAAGAAAACTCATGTGGTGCATCAACACCAGCACAAACTAGTTGGACTGAATGAATAGTTTCTGTGGTCTACCCTCTGTATAATACTTTTCTGATTATCTGCATCATTCTACTTAAGATTCCTGCGTAGGCTTCTCTGGATTTTCCCCTGCTGACTTCAAAATTTTACTAAAATGCTCCTTGTTGTGAAGGAGAATCTGAAACTGAATATTTAATATTGTTTATTTTCTCCATACAAGGTGTTGACACACAGAAACAGGAGGAGCCCATTCAGCTCCTTATCTGTTCTACCATTCAGTTAGGATATTACTGATATGCTGTGTGTTGCCAACAGTTTTCATTATTTTTTGGTTTCCAGCATATGGATTGTTTTACTTAAATTGTTAGGTGACTTTAGTATATAACTGTAATCTGTCATATTCTTTGAAGCATATTTTGCACACTAATTAGGGATTTCACGAACAGATATATGTACATTCATACAATAAACAGGAGATCCCCTGATAACAAAGATTTTGTAATAATGCTTGATCACAAATGGAAATGAAACCTCTAGATGACAGTGATTTGATATTAAGCTTCAAAATCATAAGGAGAGCGTGCTGTTTCAGAAAGTGCTCTGGTCAATAGTCATCCATTGCATAACATCACGAAAGACAAGTAATCTGATCATTTATCGCATTGCTGTTGTGGAAGGTTTCTGTGCTGGACTTGGCAGTTATATTTTCAACATTGCAGCAAGAATTATACTTCAAGAAGTAATTCAATGGCTGTAAACTCTTTGGGACATCCTGAAAGTGTGAAAGGTGCCATAGAAATGCAAGTTCTCACACACAGGAAATTTATGATTTGATCTTATTGCTGGGTGTGGACACATTAAAATCTTCATTGCTTCTGGTACTTGGGCCTCAAGAGTCTTCGTAAAGCTGTTTATGTGTTTGCCTTGCCAATAGTCATTGAAGGAAAAGTTGGCTGAATATTTTCAGTGTTAGAGAATAAGGCAGTGGTGAGGTGTGAGCTGTCACTTCAGAAATACTGCTTTCGGCTTTCATGGGAGGAGACTGTACAACTGATTTGTATCCAGTTTTTCAACTTGCTGTCTCTAAGAAAGAAGTTAAATTGATAGAGCATCGTTTATGACAAGAGGATGTCCCAAACTGCTTTATACCCATTGAGGTGGCTTGAGACATAGTTACTGTTGTAGCTTCTGAATCATAGCCACCAATTTGCATGTATGGAGGTCCCTCAAACAGCAATGTAAAAATGAATGGAATCTTCTGTTCCCTGAAAAGGCAAGCTTGGAAGAGCTAATGGCACTTAATGATGCAGGATGGTGGCCTTCGTAAATCCTGCCATTTTCTGGCTCCCACAGAAATATGTTCTGCTCGAGCAACCTCATGCTTGATCTTTCTGCTCCATTACCAACTGAGGCCTATGTGTGAAAAATTAGAAATTATTTAAAAACCTAATCTTGGCACTGCTGATATTAATCTAGCTACAGCATATTAGAAAATGGGATTAAAATAGATGATTGATGACTGATGTGGACATGATGGGCTGAAGGGTGTTTTCCCTGTGCTGTAAAAACTCAATGATAACAGCCTTTACACTGTGGTAAGATTGTCACATCAGCGGGGGAAGGTGATCAGTGCCTGATCAATGGACAGAACATCAGGTGGTGTCTTCGCAGGGAGCCATCTCCCGTCCTTGCTTCTGAAACCCTTGCTGTCCTCGCTCTGTGAGCCCCAACCCAATACACTCCATCCCCTATATTGTTTAACTCTGTCCTGGGTGCCTCATGATCCTGGGATTGTGAGGGTGTGTACTTCCTGCAGGAGCCATGGCTTTCCCCAGTGTTGCTGAGCGCAAGTGTTGCCAGGCTGTGTTTGACTGGCAACACTTGCAGACTTGAAACTCTCTCCCTGGATCTTGATTTTATGAAAGGCCAACAGTGGACTCACCACTGCCTGATGTTGCCTGAACTGCTGTGCTCTTCCAGCACCACTAATCCAGAATCTGGTTTCCAGCATCTGCAGTCATTGTTTTTACCTTACCACTGCCTGACAGGCTTGTGGTTGAGTGGGCCTTCCCTGGAAGAAGGAGTGCAGGTTCTCTAGCAGGCTGGCAAGGCCCCCTAAGCCGCAACAGGTTTCTGCTCAATGCTTTAACTGTTTTCTTAATGTTCACTGAGGGATGAACATTGGCCAGAACATGAAAAATGGTCCAAAATCCAGCAATGTGATGTTGATGTATGCTTTATGGAACAAGTTAATGAGCCACACCTGACTGGCAACACCCCAGTTATGTACTCTATTGTCACTCCTTTCAATCTGCCCTGCACAGTCATGCCTGAAAGAGCCAGGGCTCACCTTGATAATTCACATCTTTATAAGTAAAACATTAATAACTAATTCAATTAGTGGCACTTTTGAGTCAGGATCAAAGATAAAATATATGTAGCGGCAGTCTGTCCCAGCAATGTCATTCAAAGAAGTGGTTACTGCTGGAATGCAGCAGGCTCTAGACCATTGACGATTGAGAAGACCTGGATTTGGGGTTCACAGAGCCAATAGGCAGGTTCATGTGATGGGGAAAAGGGGTGTGATCCCAAAGGCAAGTCGAGAGTCTACCAGCAATTATGCACACAGGCTACCTGATTCAGGAGGGCTGCCCCAGCTCACTGAGTCCACCACAAGGAACAAGTTTCTCTGCAGTCTCCCCACACAAAGAAGTGGTTACGAATTGCTGGCATCTTACCAACAGTAGCAAGAAGAGAATCATAAATTAATTCACACTGCTATCCCACTGGCATTTAATGCCTTTCCTTTTCCCAGCCTGCTCTGAAACTGGGAGCATATGGGTATAAAATCCAAGCAAGCAAATTGAACCCACAATTTCTGTTCTTTGCTTCACCATTGGACCTGGTTTTCATACATTAATAAAGTTCTTGCCTATAGTTGAAGGTCAAAGGAAAAAATGGTGACAGTGTGAGAACCCAACCACTTATTTCTCACTCCAGTATTCTCCTTTTACTGAAAAAACAAATGTAATAGCTGAGCTGATCATATTTTTTCTCTTTTTATTTGAGAGTTGGGTATTTCTGGTAAAGCTGATTGATCTCTCAGAGCACATTGGAAAGCAATAGTGGACCATTGTGATTTGATGGGCCTCTTCAGAATGGTGAACCACGCTGAAATGGGATTGGAGCCAGACATAGAGTCAGAGATGTACAGCACGGAAACAGACCCTTTGTTCCAACTCATCCATGCTGACCAGATATTCCAACCTAATCTAGTCCCATTTGCCATAGTTTGGTCAATATCCCTCTAAACCGTTCCTATTCATATACCCATCCAGATGCCTTTTAAACGTACCTTCTTCTGTGTGAAAAGGTTGCCCCTCAGGTCACTTTTAAACTTTTCCCCCCAATCCTAAACCTATGCCCTCTAGTTCTGGACTCCCTACCCCACAGAAAAGACCTATTTCCTCATCCATGCTCCTCATGATTTTATAAACCTCTATAAGGTCACCCCTCAGCCTCTGACGCTTCCTGGGAAAACTGCCCCAGCCTATTCAGCCTCCCCCTATAGCTCAAACCCTCTGGCAACATCCTAGCAAATCTTTTCTGAATCCTTTCAAGTTTCACGACATCCTTCCGATAGGAGGGGGACCAGAATTGCACACAATATTCTACAACAATGTCCTGTAAAGCCGCAACATGTCCTCCCAACTCCTGTACTCAATGCTCTGTCCAATAAAGGAAAGCATACCAAGCACGTTCTTCACTATCCTATCCACCTGTGACTCCACTTTCAAGGAACTATGAACCTGCACTCCAAAGTCTCTTTGTTTAGCAACATTCCCCAGGACCTTACCATTATGTGTATAAGCCTGCTTTGATTTGCTTACCCAAAATGCAGCACCTCACATTTATCTAAATTGAACTCCATCTGCCATTCCTCAGCCCATTGGCCCATCTGATCAAGATCCCATTGTACTCTAAGGTAACCTTCTTCGCTGTTGACTACACCTCCAATTTTGGTGTTGTCTGTAAATTTACGAACCAAACCTCCTATGTTCACATCCAAACTATTTATATAAATGACGAAAATCAGTGGGCGCAGCACCAATTCTTGTGCCACACCAATTGTCACAGGCCTCCTGTCTGAAAAGCAACCCTCCACCACCACCCTCTGTCTTCCACCTTCAAGCCAGTTCTGTATCTAAATAATCAGTTCTCCCTGTATTCCATGAGATATAACCTTGCTAACCAGTCTCGCATGGGGAACCATGTCAAACGCCTTACTGAAGTCCATATAGATCACGGGCACCACTTTGCCCTCATCAATCCTTTTTGTTCCTTCTTCACAAAACTCAATCAAGTTCGTGAGACATGATTTCCCATGCAAAAAGCCATCTTGACTATCCCTAATCAGTCCTTGCCCTTCTAAATGCATGTAAATCCTATCCCTTATGATTCCCTCCAACAACTTTCCCACCACTGATGTCAGGCTCACTGGTTTGTCCTTACCTCCTTTCTTAAATAGTGGCACCACATTAGACAACCTCCAGTCTTCTGGCACCTCACCTGTGACTATTGATGATACAACTATCTCAGCAAGGGACCCAGCAATCACTTTCCTAGTTTCCCACAGAGTTCGAGGATACATCTGATCAGGTCCTGGGGATTTAACCACTTTTATGTATTTTAAGACATCCAGGACCTCCTCCTCAGTAATATGGACATTTTTAAAATGTCACCATCTATTTCCTACATTCCATATCTTCCATGTCCTTCTCCACAGTAAACACTGATGCAAAATACTCATTTAGTATCTCCCCCTGTGGTTCCATGTATAGGCTGCTTTGTTGATCTTTGAGGGCTCCTATTCTCTCTCTAGTTACCCTTTTTCATAGATCAACAATGGTAAGAACAGTAGGTTTCTGTCCCATTGGCATCCAGTTTTGTTTTACAACCATCTGATAGCTTCATGGATATTCTCCTAAACCTGAATTCAGTTCTTAAACTGGCCTGGTGAAATTTGAAATCACATTCCCTGGACTTTCCATGCACACCTCTGAATTACCAGTCCAGCAACACACCAATGCCAATTATAATGAGTATTTATATAGTATTTGTAATGTGGTAAAATGTTACAGGATTATTATCAAGCATAATTTGGCACCAAGCCACAGAGGAACCTTTGAGCTTGACAGCCAAAAGCTTTGTTAAAGAGATAGGGTTTAAAGAGCACCTTGGTGAAAGAGCGGGAGAAAGTTTTAAGAGCAAATTCCAGAGCTTGGGACTAAACATCTGAAGGTACATCTACTAATGGAGCAGTGGAAATTGGGGATATGCAACAGGCCAGAATTGGAGGAGCATGCAGGTTTTGGAAAGTAGTAAGGCTGAGAGAGATTGCAGAGATAAGAGACAGTCAAGGCCATGGAAGAATTCAAAAAACAGAGATGAGAATTTTAAAATTGAGTCATTTCCAGAATGGAATTCAATATCAGTCTGTGAGTATAGATGTGGTGGGTGAATTTGTACTGATGCACTTCACTATTTTGCCCTGTTAATAATAATATCCAGGGTTATGACTTTATCACCATCCATCTTTGACTCAAACAATGATTCATTTATCTTTGAATGCAAAACTCAATAATCTGAACTCTGCCTCCAGGTTTCTGTACATGGCAAAGTCAGGCCAATGTATCAGATATTACTTATTAAACTTCTTATCTCTGGATCCTATCTCTCTGATGGTGAAGCCATAACCAATCAACACATGGATAGATTTTATTGCTCGTCATATAAGTATTGCACCACAGATATCTTACTGTGTCAGTGTCTCAGGATAGGATACACAGCTGCGAACAAATGGGCAACTCTCATGTAAGTAAAGTCGATCAGTCCTGTGTAAAATGCAAATTATCTGCAATATCTGAACTTTGTGACTTAAATTAACTCAGTTAATTGTGCAGATGAAGGCAGTTCGAGGGAACTTGTAAAACCCTAGTTCTTAACATTTCATATTATAACTGATGAATAAGTATTGACTTAAAATATTTTATTGGTCCTATCACTTGTTCTTTTGTGCACATAATTTAACTAAACCACTTATTTGAAACATTTCTTTCTATTAATTAATTGTGGAAGTGTTGCTGACAGGGACAGCGTTTCTTACCCATTCCTAACTGCTCTCAAAAAGGTGGCAGTGAGCTGCTTTCTTGAACCGCTGTAGTTAATATGTTATAGGTACATCACAATGCTGTTAAGGCAAGATTTTCCAGGATTTTACAGTGAAGGAATGGTGATATAGTTCCAAGTCAGGATGGTGTGTGCCTTGGAGGGGAAATGGCAAGTGGTAATGTTCCCATGCATCTGCTGCCTTTGTTCTTCAAGGTAGACATGATCATGGGTTCGGAAGATGCTGCTCAAGGAGCCTTGGTGAGTTGCTGTAGTTGGATATAGTACATACTGTTACCAAAGCACATCAGTGGTGAAGGAAGTGGTCTTGGTCAGGCAAGCAGCTTTTCCTGGATGCAACAAGTTTTTTTAAGTGTATTGGAGCTGAAGGACAAGCATATCATTATGAGGCTCATTGAGGCATAGGATATTATACTGTTTTTACTGAGATTAGTTTTTTAGCTTTTTTTTCAACCTGCCCAAATCCCTATACCCTTCCCTATCTCTGTAACAGTCTGCAGCACAAACACTCTCTGAGGTATCTTTGTTCCTCCAACATTCCTCTTTACCACACCCTGATTTTAATTGGTTCACTGGCCATCTTCAGCTGCCTGGGTTCTAACCTTTGGAATCCCTCACTAAACCTCTCAAAACTCTATCTTCCAGTTGAAAGCTATCTGTTTGATTGAATTGTCCCAATATTTACTTATGTAGTTCAGGGTAAATCTTTGTTTGATAAAGCTCATGTGAAGCCTCATTTATTGCATTAAAGAAACTATGTCAGTCCACAAAACATAGGAGCAGAAATAGATCATTCAGTCCATTGACTCTGTTACACTATTCATTAAGATCATGGCTGATCTGATAATTGGCAACTCCACTTTTCTGCTTTTTCCCTTTAATCCTTGATTCCCTGACAGATTAAAACTCTGTCTATCTCAGCACTGAATATCCATAATAATCCAATCGACAATTGGACATATCAAGTCTGGAGTTCAATGGAAAATCAAAAATTGGACATAAGACAGAACCATTGATTTCCAGAATAAAGAATGGTTCAAACATAGAAAAAGACCAACTCTCAGAAAATGCAACTAATTCATTCCCACATTTCCAACCTTTCCAAATAGCCCTGCAAGTTTTTTCCATTCAGATAAATATCCATTCCTTTTTGAAATTCAGAACAGATTTTGCTTCTTTGTGTATTCCATATGCTAAACACTCTCTACATGGTTGCTTTTGGTTCTTTTGCTATTCAGCTTAAAAAATTATCCTCTGTTTCTCAACTCTTTCATCAATGGGAACAGTTTCTTCCTATCTAATTAAATGACTTTGAACACTTCAATAAAATATACTTTCACCCTTCTGCCCTCGAAGGAGAACAGCCCCAGATCCTCCAATCTATCCTTGTAAGAGACAGGATGGTATGTAAGACCATAAGATGTTGGACCAGATGTAGGCCATTCAGCCCATTGAATCTGTTCTATCATTCATTGAGATCATGGCTGCTCTGATAGTTATCACTTTCCTGCCTTTACCCAGTAATATTCAATTCACTTACTGGTTAAAAACCTGTCAATCTCAGCATTGAATAAATATAATGACCCAGCCTTGACAGTGGTATTGTTAAGTATATTCAAGACTGAGAAAGGCAGACTTTTAATCAGTAAGTGGATCCAGGATCCAGCAATGTAAGTTTTATTGGCAAGACTTCCATCAACTTTATATTTTTATGAAATTATGCAACATGTTACCAGAAAATTAAATAGACTTATAGGAGCTAAACATTAAAATTACAATCAAAATTCAGAACATTCAGAACACTCCAATCATGTTGGGGCTTAATATTTATAGAACTCTAAACAGGATGAATTGTGTTATTCCCCAGTCATAATTCTCAACCTGTATTCACAGATACTGATAGACAAAAGTAAACCATTGCAAATTAAAAATTTCATTCTATTTAAATATTTTCAGTTTCTTTTTTTAAGATGTCAGATACTTCTGTTTTTTTTCCCCAATTTGCCTCTTTCCTCCAAGTCAATGTGTCTCGATCTCCTAATCAACAAAAACTGTTAGGCACAGAGAGAGTGTGTTGTGCGCCAAACTGCACAGATTATATCTGAGACAGATGCAGCCCAGTACTCGATTGCGAAGGCAGATTTTCCTTCAGCAGGACCAGTCTCTGCATTGACCTTCCTGGGATAGATTCCAATATGGTTTTTATCCTCACTGGGGAAAACTAGAATAAGGGGGCTTGGTTTCAAAATTAGAGGGTCACCCATTCAAGGATGGAAATGAGAAGGAATTTCCTCTCTTGGTAGATCACGACTCTTTGGAATTTTCTATCCCAGAGCACAGTGTAGGATGAGCCATTGAATATATTAAAGACTGGACTAGGCATATTTTTGAACGACTTGGGAATCAAGGATATATGGGAACAGGCAGGAAAGTGAAGTTGAAGCTGAGATCAAAGTCAGTCAGGATAATTGAATGGCAGAATAGGCTCCCATGGTCGAATGCTCTTCGTCTGCTCCTGTTTCTTATGTTCTTATCTGCTTGGCCCAGGGGAATGGCAGGTGAAGCCTGGTAAGGGTTGACCTCCAACCTGAAATTTTTGGAAGAAATCAGCCTGCAATTCCATTATGTACACAGGCATCAGAGCCTTCTAGCTGATGTGAACATCTCTAAGTATTTCTGACCATCATGAATGCGAGGTGAGTTGGGCATGGGGGCATCGATGCAAAATCCACTCTTTTACATGCTTCCTTTGTCTTCAACAACAACAACTTGTACTTTTATGGCACCATGTATGCAGTAAAACTTCCCAAAGAGCTTCTTGGGAATGCTATCAGTGAGAAATTCAATGATTGTAATGTCATTGAATGTCAAAGGGCAAAGTTAGATTCATTTTTGTTGGAGATGATCATGGCCTGACACTTGTGTGGCATAAATGCGATGTGCAATTTTCCATCTCAAACTTGAATGTCCAGGTCTTGCTGCATATGGCCATGGATTACTTCAGTATCTGAGGAGTTATGAATGGTGTGGACGATTGTACAATTATTAGTGAACATCTCCACTCCTGACCTTATGATGGAGGGAAGGTCATTGATGAAGCAGCTGAAGATGTCTTGGCCTAGGACACTACCCTGGGGAAGTCCTGCAGAGATATCCCAGAGACTGAGATGATTGATCTCCAACAACCACATCCATCATTTTTGTGCTAGTATGACTCCAAATAAGCTACCATAAAACCAATAACAGCAGAAATTATTCAAATATAGTCCAATTATAAACTCCATGAGCCCATATGGTGGAAAATATTGGTACTGCAAAACATTAGCAGCCAATATAGGAAATCGGGATGTATGAGTCAGCCAGATCAGTATGTTTTTTTCAGCATGTTTGACACTGAATGGTACAAGACCATAAAACAACCTTACAACCTAATTACAGAAAAGGCCCCTTGGACGTATTTGTCAATGAAATGTTATAAAACAGTAAAGATAAGGAGCTGACTATGTTATTAAGCAATTAAAGGTTGTGCACTCATGTTCATATTTTAGACTATGGTTTGGAAATGTGATCATTATCAGTACAATTGGGTTCAAAGAGGATGTCCATCTATTTGTATTTTTTTCTGGACTGTGCACGGTTCTGGGCACCATTGTACATAAAGGATATGGATCTGGAGGCCTGGGAGAAGTGCAAAAAATTACAAGGACCTCATTATTATTGATATCGGTCAATGGCTGATAAACAGAGGATGGAAATTCAGGTGCCAATTTTTTCTGGGTGCAGAGGTCAGATCCATACAAATTTGGGGCACCTACCTCATCTGAATGGCTTCAGAGCCTGATTAAGAGGGTCCCATGCAGTGGTCCTCTTTTTGAGACTACTGGCTGCTTCTACATTCATCAGGGAATCCAGTAGCTTTTGTTCAGAAATGAGGTGCTGAATTTTTCCCAGAATTTGACTGTCAACTTCAGGGATTTTTATGGATGGTTTCCTTCCAAAGGCTCTCCAGATTTTTCTCACTGAGTTTCACACAGCTCACTTCATAAAGTATGTACTATGCCTCTAGTGCTGCTTTTGACTAATGTATGTTCAGAAGCAGTAACTGTGCATTGCGACAAACATTGCTAGCCTAGTCTGAATAGCCACCCAGATCAGTATAGTGTCCACACTCTGGTGAATGGGCAGGTTAATGATCTTCTGCAGTCTGCAAAGGTAAGTGTCACCATATTCTCTCTGTGACCTCAAACTCACTGTAGCTCTACTATTGAACCCATTTCCCATCATGGTGTGGCCTACCATTTTCTGTATTGCCTGCAGCATCTTCCCTCATCCCCATTCCCCCAGACTACTAATCTTTCTTGCTCTTCTGCTTCCTACTTACTCATATGGGATTTCTCACCACCTTTCCTGACCAATTATGGGCCAGTCCATTTTCCCTTTTGACTGTCCTTTGCTGTGAAACATGAGAAGCTGCTTGGCTATCAGTCTGTGCTAAAAGAGAAGGCAAGCAGAGATTGAAGTGGGCAAGAGGATTAACACCCTGTTTCCACTGGGGGCCAGAAAGTGCTCAAAAATCACCCGTGGAAGGGAACTGCAGCAGTGCTACAAGAAATCCAGTTACCTCACATGGATAGTCAAGGTCAACGAATACATCTTCATGCAGCATATCTAACCTACTACACAGCTGTCACTGTACTGAATGCACTACGTTCTTATCACTCAGCTGGCATCAGTCCCTGGCACTTGACTTATGTAGAGCAGGATTCTGCATCATGGGAATGTGAACCATTTGGGCTCAGCTGAATGCAAAGACAGCCAACAGTATTAAGAAGAAAACAACAGTGAGAGACATGCTCAGCCCTGCTCCAATCAATCAGGTGAGATGGGTGCACCAAACGTGCACACAACCAGATTGATCCAAACAAGCACATACATAGTACAAGTGGTGGCCTCTGCAAAAACACGGACCCAAATTTCTAGCTATGTTTCCTCTTGCAAAACTAGGGGTCATACGTATAAGACTGTTACCAATAAATTCAACAACGAATTCACGAAAAACACCTATACACAAAGAGCAGTGAGAACATGGAATTTGAAACTACTAGGCCTGCTTGAATCAAATAATATAGATGTCTTTATGGAGAAATTAGATAAATATATGAGGGAGAAATTAATACAAGGATATACTGATGGGGTGAAGTGTATTTAGGAAGAGAGGTGAGTCAAGTAAAGCATGGCTGTTTGGAAAAAATGGCCTGGTCCTGTGCTATAAATTTTATGTACAATAACTGAAAAATTAATGCCATTCTGTCCTTATCTGTTGATGTTCAGTAATTTCCATTTTATCTGTTTGTACCATTCTAGTGTGAATGGGGAATAATGTAACAGAGTTTCTATGTTCAACATTTTAAGGAAATTGAATTGGGAGCAGTAGCAAATGATGAATTATAGGATTATGGGGCAGGAGGAGATTACAGTGTAGTGGAGACAGGGGGCCATAAACAGATTTAAAAACACACACTAACAATTTAAAATTAAAGCATTGCCAGATTGTGAGTCAATGTAGGTTCACACACATAGGGAGATGATGAATGAATGGAAGTTTGTGCGAATTAGGAAATAGTGGGATGATTGAAAGTTATCCTTTGAGCTATAATTATACCATGCCTTGTGTCTAAGTAAAATGTGTGTTCAATTATTAATAATGTATATTTCATTACGCAGCCAGGAATTCAATATCATGTGCATTTCAGTGAAGAGGGAGATGCCAAGAAGATAAAAAAAGCTTGCAAGGGAGCAGGTAATCAACCCTTTAAAATTGGACATTAAACTTTTATTGAATTTAGCTGACATCTAATGCTTTGCGATCATTTACAGATTAGAATTTTATTTTTAAGAAAGCTGAAGTTTAACTGTGGAGGGTCTTTATTGAGACTCTATTGGGATTAAAGACTTTCAGCTAGAGGTACACTAATAAAGAGATATGGCATTTCTGATTCTGTAGAAAGAAGAAACATACTTCCAAGAACTATCTGCTCCCCCCCCCCCCCCCCCCGCCAATTCAAGTGCCAAATCCACAATAAAGCGATACAGTTCTCTAATTTACAGCCAAATCTTTCAGGAATGAAATTGGGGGCTAGGTTATGCATCCTAAATGTGCCAGGCATGTTTTTGGCAGGTGGTAGAATAGATAATACAAGGGATAATAAGCTCGTTGCTTCTCCACTCATCCCCATAATACAGTGGCGATAAAGTGATTGAAATTGACAGCCTGTCTACCATTTTCTAAAAATAAATGAATGGGCAATTGAGCTTGAGCCAAACCATTGACTCCAGTCCTATGCTTCTCATGCCATTACGTGGTGGACACGGGCAGGTGGGAGGGAGCCTGTTTGTGAAAAATGGTTTTGGAAAGGCAGGATGGAAGGACTCACAGCATTGAGAAGGGTACCTCTAGGAATCTCTTTGATCCTCATCACCTGGCCTCCATGCCATTTTCCTCCCAGCTGCCATCATCCTGCCTCCTTAGGCTGCATGACCCTGCCCTACCTTAATTGCCTTTGACTAATCCCGCTCTGAAGTCCAACAAAACTCTGCATACATTATCTTGGATACAGTCCCAACAACACCCACCACTATTGGGGACTGCTAGAGCTGGTGGCTGTCAAGGGCAAGACTTGCTCAAACCAAGGAAGGTGCATGCCACTCTCTGCCCATTTAGCCGGCTGACAATGCATTATTGCTTCTGGGTGGGCACTTCTTAGGTCTGTCAACTATTGGCCAACTCTTGCAACAGTGGCACAAGCAACATGCTACCCCCACCCCAACCTCAATCTCTCCCTTTCCCCACCTCAAGCCATGAAATTCAACCAGAGGAAACATTTCTCCACATAAAGTAACTGTGAGAAATTTGGAACTATCTTCCTCCAACAGCAAGTGATGCTTGATCAATTTTCATTTTAAATCGAGATTGATAGATTTTTGTGAAGTCTGAGACATTGCAGTTGTCTTGAGTTAAGGCATAGATCACCCATGCTCTCACTGAATGATGGTACAGTTTGGAAAGACTAAATAGCCTCCTCTTCTCTCTATGTCACTGTGTTTAGAATAACTCCAATCACCATACAGGTAATGAAGCAATTGTTCTTAATTAGGAAACATGGCAGGCAAGCAGATTTCTCCAGCACTCTAGCTTTGTTTTACTGGGAGTGGATAAGGATCTCATCACCAGTACTTTGTTGCTAGTAATTTGGAGAGCTGCAGTGTGGATCTGGGTTACACTTCATGAGATTGAGGCATTGCAGGCAAACAGATCAAAGCATGCCCAAAAAAACAGTTCCACTTTCCAGCCAACATTTCTTTGGGTTGTATTAGCTACAGCATCAAATGTATGCTTGAATATGTCATATTTGTAGTCCATTGTTACTTCAATCATCAGTGGATTTCCTTTCACCCTGGCAGTTAAAACCAAATGCCTCACTTGATAGGAATGCACACCCAGAGAATCATTGCAAAACTTATTGAGGCACTTCGAGCAGATGCCTCCAATTCCAAATCTCATTGCAGAAGAACCAGATAAAAAATATTAAAGACAGAGACCACAGATTTTTGTTTAATGATCTCAGTGGAAGAAATTCCAGGTGACAGTTTAACATTGGTATCAAAGATAAGGGAATTGATAGAAGGAGTGAATGGGGACTGTCTGTTTCTCTCAGCAAGTTGGCGTGGAACTGGATGTCATAGTTTAAATAACTGACAAAAGAATTTAAGGGGAACAGAGGAGGGCTGTTAAGATTTGTAACATGGTACTTGAATAGAGTCATCAGACACATACTTGAGGATTAATTTGCAGGGTTATGTGGGGAATGATTGGAGGGCGTGGGATTACATGACTTGTAGTTTCAAAGAGCAAGCATGGGTACATAGGCTAAATGGCCTCCTTCTGTGCCAAGAGATCTTATGACAGGGTTTCCCTCGAATCACAAGATAAGATTTTGGGATAGAGTCATAAAGTCATAGAGATGTACAGAATGGAAGCAGACTCTTTGGTCCAACTTGTCTATGCTGACCAGATATCCTAAATTAATCTAGTCCCATATGCCAGCAATTTCCCCTTAAACACTCCCTATTTATATACCCATCCAGATGCCTTTCAAATGTAACAATTGTACCAGCCTCCACTCACTCCTCTGGCAGCTCATTCCATACACGCACCACCCTCTGCGTGAAAAAGTTGCCCCTCAGGTCCCTTTTAATTTTTTCCCCCCTCTCACTGTAAACCTATGCCCTCTAGTTCTGGACTCCCCCACCCCACAGAAAAGACCTTGTCTATTTACTCTATCCATATCCCTCATAATTTTATAAACCTCTATAAGGTCACCCCTCAGCCTCCGACACTCCAGGGAAAACTGCTCCAGCCATTTCAGCCTCTCTCTATAGCTCAAACCTTTCAAACCTGGCAATATCCCTGTAGAACTTTTCTGAACACTTTTAAGTTTCACAACATCCTTCCAACAGAACAGAGATCAGAATTGCACACAATATTCCAAAGGTGGCCTAAACAATGTCCTGTACAGCCGCAACATGACCTCCCAACTCCTATACTCAATGCTCTGATCAATAAAAGAAAGCATACCAAAAGCCTTCTTCACTATCCTATCTACCTGCGATTCCACTTCCAAGGAACTATGAACCTGAACTCCAAGGATTCTTTGTTCAGCAACACTCCCTCGGACCTTACCATTAAGTGTCGGATGGTAAGGTCTGATTAGATTAGATTAGATTAGATTACTTACAGTGTGGAAACAGGCCCTTCGGCCCAACAAGTCCACGCCGAAGCGCAACCCACCCATACCCCTACATTTACCCCTTTAACCCAACACTACGGGCAATTTAGCATGGACTGTGGGAGGAAACTGGAGCACCCGGAGGAAACCCACACAGACACGGGGAGAATGTGCAAACTCCACACAGTCAGTCGCCTGTCAGGAATTGAACCCGGGTCTCTGGTGCTGTGAGGCAGCAGTGCTAACCACTGTGCCAGCGTGCCGGATTAAGTGTCGGATGGTAAGGTCTGATTAGATTAGATTAGATTAGATTAGATTACTTACAGTGTGGAAACAGGCCCCACCATTAGTCACAGGTCTCCAGTCTGAACCCTCCACCACCACCCTCTGTTTTCCACCTTCAAGCTAGTTCTGTATCCAAATGGCTAGTTCTCCCTGTATTCCATGTGATCTAATCTTGCTAACCGGTCTACCTTGAGGAATTTTTTCGCGTGCCTTACTGAAATCCATATAGATCACATCCACCTCTCTGCTCTCATCAGTCCTCTTCATTACTCCATCAAAAAACTCAGTTCAAGTTTATGAGACACATTTCCCATGCACAAAGCCATGTTGACTATCCATAATCAGTCCATGCTTTTCTAAATACATTTAGATCCTGTCCCTCAGGATTCCCTCCAACAACTTGTCCACCACTGATGCCATCATGAACTCTGAAGCAGCAATGTCTGCAGTGTTGATCAGTCTGAATTCTAACATGTTTTGAAGCTCTTTTAAATCCTTGCTTTGCTTTTGTTGGTAGACAAAGACAGATATTACATGCCACCAGGTTATAGTCTTCACCTGATGAAGGAGCAGCGCTCCAAAAGCTTGTGATTTTAAATAAGCCTGATGGATGATAACCTGATGTCATGTGACATCTGACTTTGTCCACACCAGTGCAACATCAGCATCTCTATATCTTTGTTGTTGGATACAGCCCAATGTACTACACTTTGAGGTATGATTGGTGTTGCATCAAGAGCTTGTATTTTAGTTTGTCCTCCTGCCCCTCCTGCTCAACAACTGAAGCTGCTCATCTCCCAGCTCTCACCAACTCTCTTACCTGTCCAAAATTTTACTCAATCACTGCTGGGTCGACTGCTTTTTGTAATTTATATAAATGATTTGAATGTGAACGTAGGAGGTATAGTTAGTAAGTTTGTAGATGACACCAAAATTGGAGATGTAGTAGACAGCGAAGAAGGTTACCTCAGAGTACAACGGGATCTTGATCAGATGAGCCAATGGGACAAGGAGTGGCAAGTGGAGTTTAATTTAGATAATTGTGAGGTCCTGCATTTTGGAAAGGCAAAACAGGGCAGGACTTATGCACTTAATGGTAAGGTCCTGGGGAGTGTTCCTGAACAAAAAGACCTTGGAGTGCAGGTTCATAGCTCCTTAAAAGTGGAGTCACAGGTAGATAGGTGTTTGGTATGCTTGCTTTTATTAGTCAGTGCATTGAGTCTAGGAGATGGGAGGTCATGTTGCAGCTGTACATGATATTGTTTCGGCCACTTTTGGAGTACTCCATTCATTTCTGGTCTCCCTGCTACAGTAAGGATGTTGTGAAACTTGAAAGTATTCAGAAATGATTTGCAAGGATGTTGCCAGATTTGGAGGGTTTGAGCTATACGGGGGGGCCTGAATAGACTGGGGCTGTTTTACCTGGAGTGTCGGAAGCTGAGGGGTGACCTTATAGAGGTTTATAAAATCATGAGGGGCATGGATAGGGTAAATAGATAAGGTCTTTTCGTCATGGTGGGTGAGTCCAAAATTGGAGAGCATCAATTTAAGGTGAGAGGGGAAGATTTAAAAGGGACCTAAGAGGCAACATTTTCACACCGAGGGTAATACGTGTGGGAATGAGCTGCCAGAGGAAGTAGTGGAGGCTGGTACAATTATGACATTTAATAAGCATCTGGATGGGAATATGAATAGGAATGGTTCAGAGGCACATGGGCCAAATGCTGGCAAATGGGGTTAGATTAGTTTAGGATATCTGGTCAGCATGGACATGTTGGACCATAGGGTATGTTTCCGTGCTCTATGACTCTATGACTCTTTGACTCTGGAGTGACATCTAGACTGAGGCATTAAAATGGGGTCACACTGCATTATTTTATTTCGAGCCTCCTCTTCACATCACACAATGTGTAATAAAAACAAATATTTATAATATTGTCCCTGTAATATCTACAGCTGTTGAAAGCAGCTGAGTTTAGCACCCACCCACCTGGTGTGGGAGTGGTCAGCCCTGGAGTGGTTTAGCTAACCCTAACCCTCACCTGACCCATTTTACATATGCCCTGTTAAAAACAAACAGCGATCTGTATTGTAATTTCCTGACTGTTCAAGGTGATAAAAGGCCACCCCAGTATTCTCAACTCTAAACCTGTGTCACTCACTACAATAGCAAAAAGAACGAACGCTTACAAGGAGACATATATTTTTAACTATATATTTTCAACCTTGCCACTTATGAAAAGTGTCAGTCATGGTTCAGTGGGAGCACTCTTGCCTCTGATTCAGAAGGAGATGGGTTTGTAATAACATTCCAGAGATTTGAGCATATTACCTAGGCTAGCACATCCGGGGTGCAGTATTGACGAAGTGCTGTGGTGTAAGAGTTGCCCTTTGTTGGACCTGGTGTTAAAACCATCTGAGAGGGCTTTAGTTTATAGGATTCAATATTTAAAGCAGAGTTCTTCCTGATGTTCTGACTAATTTTTATCCCTGAACTAACGTCACCACAGCAGATTATCATTTATTTCATTGCTGTTTGAGGAATCTTGCTGTGAACAAATTGACCAGCAAACTTCCTGTATTATAACAATGAGTGTAATTCAAATATGTGTCATCGGCTATAAAACACTTTGGACAATCTGAGATCATGAAATATGCTATATAAATGCAACTATTTCATTTATTGAATTGAAACAAAAGCCAAACCCCTCTCAACATTAGCAGACATAGTTCATACGTCCGCAATGGTATTACACAAGTTTGTTGTTTCACAATGTCAAGACAGCTTGAGGAAGAAACCGCAGTTGTACTTTGCTTAATGAACAATAGAGGTCAGCAATGGTGCGTGTTGCTAATCCAGTTTATTGCAAATATATTTTCATATCTTCCTAAACCATGCAAAAATATATGCATCATTCTTGACTATCGGTACATAAGCACCTTAGTTGGAATAACTTAGATAAAAGCTGTGGTTTATCAATATCATGAGGCTATCAAACAAGTCTCTTAACAGTTAGGGTTTTACTGTTCCTGGGCATTTTTGTTTAACAAAGCTCTAAACGGAAATAAACTTTACATTTCCTAAAACAAACACAAAGAGCCTTGGATGCTGGAAATCTGAAACATATTTTGTCACATGATGAAGGGTCAGTGACCTCAAAAGATTAACTTTTTTTTCCACTGTGTGGATGCTGCCAGAGCTACTGTGTTTCTCCAACACTTTCTGTTTCCATTCCCTTCTTCAGTCATTTCCTAAAATATTTGGGAACCTGAAAGCCATTTATAAAAGTTTAAAAACAATACTTCTGGTTTCCCTTCCAATTACATTGCTATAATTTAAGAGCAAGAGTAGGCCATTAAACTGAACTAGACTACTCAGTCTTTCAACAACAGCATAACTGGTATGACTGCAGCCTCAACTTCACATTCTGCCTGTTCTGAATACCATTTACTCCTTTGATAATCAAAAATCTATCTATCTCTGTCTTAAAATCATTCAATGAATCTGCCTCCAATGCTCTATGTGGATGAGAAGTTCAAAGAATCATGACAGTCTAAGGGAAAAAAAAACTTCCTCTGTTTTATATTGTACATTCCTGATTTTCAAACTGTACCCCTAGTTCAAGCCTCTCATGACCAGAAACATGCTTTTATTATCCATCCTATCATGGTCCCTGTCACTTGCTTCCTGTAAGGTCTCACTGGGAAGAATAAATACATTCTGAATAAGACCAATATTTTCTGTCTCTGTTATCTTCTTTGGTGAATTCCTCTAATTCTGGTCTCCTGTATATCACTAATGTTCATTGCTCTATCATGAATTTCATGTCTCTAGCTATCAAGGCCCTAAGATCTGGAATCTGACCCCCTCACAACCCTCGGTTCCTCCCAAACCTCTCGACATCTCAGCTTTCCTCTCTTCTTTGAAAACACTCTCAAAATGCTACTGTTAGATTATACATGGATTAGTGTCAAATGTTTATACAGCATTGACCCTAAAATGATTTACTACATTGAAGGTGCTATATAATGCATGTTGTTGATGTTGAATATTTCTGATTCTCTACTCTGTCTCCTCATTTAAGACAGTCTCTGACCAAGATTTTGATCAATGGTTCTAATTAATTTCTCCTTTTTTTGGCTCAGCATCAATTCTGTTTCGTTAAACAGTTGCTGGACATCTCAGGATGTTTTGCTGTGCTAAAGGCACTGTATAGTTTTAAGTTGTTGTTGTCAGTGCATTTCACAATTTATCGATCTTGATTGAATAAAGTGCCCTTACAAAATATTCTAAACTTACCTACCTTTAATTTTAGTTCCATTCAACTTATACTTTATTGCCTATTTGGAAATTTGTTGTGGATACATTGCCTGTGCATCAAAAGTTACATACAAGTGAATAATTAATAATGAAAATGAAAAATTACATAATCACTGAAATTTGCACTGATCAAAAAATAAAACCCTGAAGAAATTGAACTCAAACAGCGATCAATGTAAAACATCATGTCACCACAGTGCAGTACCATGTTACATTCATCCCAGTCTCTGGGAGTCTTGAAACATGAATTTTCATAATCTTAAGTTATGAGATGTTTGTTCATCCATTTTGTGAATGTCTGTCTCTCCCTCTCAAAACTTCATCATGCCCATTTACACATCTCTGTGCATCATCTCTATGGGCCTGAACATCTCTTCTGAAAATGTGTTGCTGGAAAAGCGCAGCAGGTCAGGCAGCATCCAAGGAACAGGAGAATCGACGTTTCGGGCATAAGCCCTTCTTCAGGAACATCTCTTCCCTAGCCAAGATATCTGACCCAAAACATAAGCAGCCATGTTGTCAGTGTTTTGACTGCAATCCTCCTCATCTCCCTGGTACAGAGCACCCCCATCTCTCTGTTTGTCCCTTTCCTCAACAGCTCACTACACTGATGATGTAAGTGAAGCTATGGTGGATTCTGATGGATGTAAATGTCTTCAGAATACTCTAACGTACTGTACATTAGCATAAAATTTAAGGTTACTGATTTCATCAAGACCATTCTCAATGATCATGCTCCGTTAATTAATGTACTGTATGTCAATCAGCCACAAAAGTCTTAAATATGAATATTTATTTTGATAATAAATTTTGTGTATTGGTTGAATTAGATTTTTTTTTGAATTAGATTACTTACAGTGTGGAAACAGGCCCTTCGGCCCAACAAGTCCACACCGACCCGCCAAAGCGCAACCCACCCATACCCCTACATTTACCCCTTACCTAACACTACGGGCAATTTAGCATGGCCAATTCACCTGACCCTGCACATCTTTGGACTGTGGGAGGAAACTGGAGCACCCGGAGGAAACCCACGCAGACACGGGGAGAACGTGCAAACTCCACACAGTCAGTCGCCTGAGGCGGGAATTGAACCCGGGTCTCAGGCGCTGTGAGGCAGCAGTGCTAACCACTGTGCCACCGTGCCGCCCAGTGGTGCAGAATATCCTGACAGGTTGGAAGCTGAATATTTTATTTTGTAAAGCTATAAAACAGAGTAATTAGGAGTTCAGAAATAGGAGGATGTCATTCTGCCTCTCAATTCTGTTCTCTACTATTTATGAGGTCATGGCTAGTCTTAACTCCAATTAGCCACCTTGGCTTTGTAACTCTTAATACACTTACTTAACAAGATCTATCACTCACCGTTTTTAAAATTTCAGTTCATTCCCAGCCTCAATATTTTTTTGGGGAGACAGTTCGAGATTTCCATAACTCATAGAATGAAAGAGATACTTTCTGGTGTCACTCCTGGATCTGGATTTAATCTTAAGAATTTGTCTTCTTGTAGTGGACTCTTCTCAGTTGAGGCAATAGATTCTCTCAGTCTTGAGTAAATTAGGTCAATGTGCCCTGGAATTTAGAAGAATGTGAAGTTATCTAATTGAAACAAAAAGAAATCTTAAGAGGTTTGAAGGGGTGGATGTTGAGGAAATGTCCCGAAGTTGAGGATTCTAGAACACAAGGGCAGTCACCGGATAAAAGGTCAATCATTTAGGACTGTGAGGAAGAGAAATGTTTTCACTCAGAGGGTTATGAATACTTGGAATTCTTTATCCCCTAGAGCTATGGATTCTCAGTAACTGAGTATATTCAACTCAGAGGCTTGTAACTGGGGGAGTTAAAGGATTTAGAGATAATATGAGGAGGTATAGTTGGATATATGATCAACCATTAATTTGTTCCACGTTTGAGCAGGTTTATAGTGCTGAATGGCTTAATCTTGCTCCTATTTCGTATGTTTAGAATTTTGAATCCTCGAAGTGTGGAAACAGATCATTTGGCTCAACAAGTCCACACCGACCCTCCATAGAGTAACCCACCCAGACCCATACCCCTACATTATTACTTTACATTTCTCCTGACAATGCACCTAATCTACACACCCCGAAAACTATGGGCAATTTAGCGTGGCCAATTCACCTAACTTGCACATCTTTGGACTGTGGGAGGAAACCAGAACAACTGAAGGAAACCCACACAGACATGGGGAGCATGTACAAACTCCACACAGACAGTCGCCCAAGGCTGGAATCATCCCTGGGTCCCTGGCGCTGTGAGACAGCAGTGCTAACCACTGAACCACAGTGCCACCCCACCGTTCTTAAGTTTTATGTTCTCTACCCTATAAAATCCCTTAATCATGTACAATCCCTGAATCTTAGTTCTGTGGAATGACATAATTTATAATTAGTGTCCCTATTTAACTTATCCACATGATTTGCTATTTTACTTTTAGGAACAGATGAAGTTGCTATCATCAAAATCCTTGCAAATCGTACAACAGCACAGAGACAAAAGATAAAAGAGAAATACAGAGCTTTGTATGGAAAAGTAAGTACAATTGTGACAAGGCTGAAATGAAATTTAATACACTGCTAGCATGATAAATGGATGCTGAACCAATGCAATTTCACATTAAACTGTGCACTCCTGTTTCACAAATTTTATGCCCAAATCTAAAGGGGAGATTTTTACACAATTGAAGTAAATGGTGCAAAATCAAAATCTATTTCATTCAAATTTGTTCATTCATTGCATTTGAAACTTTTTCATTGCTGGGTCAAATCTTAAAAGCACTATTGGTGTACCTAAAGCAGATGGGTTGCTCCAGTATAGAAAGGTCTCTCACCGCCATCTTCTTAAGATCTTTGTGAGTGGACATCACACATCCCATTAATGAATTTAAAAACTTGCTTTCCAACTGAGGAGGTCCAAGTGCTTATTGCCCACCTACTCATGTATCCATAGATGATGGTTATAACCCGGTGGACTAGGAAGTTAATAATGTGATTTAATATTCCCCAAAGAAACCTGGAAGGAGGAAAATCACAGTGGAATATCTATTTTTCTTCCTGTTTTTCTCTAGGATATGGAAAAAGTGCTAAAAGGAGATCTGAGCGGGTGCTTAGAAAAGACAATTTTGGCCATGCTAGACCTTCCCTGTGAATTCGATGCCAAGTTGCTGAAGGAGGCAATGAAAGGAGCTGGAACTAATGAAGAATTGCTCATTGAGATTCTTTGCACACGGGCCAACTCAGTATGCTTAAATTTGAACTATATCAATAAGTTATATTTATTTATGAATATATTGTGACTCCAATTAAACTTCAGGAAAGATGAAGACCTGCAACACAGTATCATATAGCATAGAAGAGCATCATTCAGTCCATTTTTCCTGTGCTAGCTCCTTGGCAAGCAATTGAATTTGGACTCCCTGGCTCTTAAACCTATAAGTTTGCAACGTTTCCATTCCAGTACACAGCCCCACACCCCACGTCCTACACCACCTTACCTTAATGAATTCAGTAGAACTTGACATTTAAGCTCATTATCTCACCAGAGATACTGCCAACCGTGTAGAGTTTCTAGTTTCTGTTCTTATGTATGACTTCCAGCATCTACAGTGTTTTGCTAGTCTAATCCATCAGATGAATAACGCTAAACAGAACCTCACATTCATAAGCCCTTTGTTGAACATCATGTTCAGTTTGAAAACTTCACATTGTTTGTCACTTTAGTTCTCCTCCTTACTACAATTCTGACTTCTATGTCTTTAGCTCAATGTAAGCACAAGAAACAGGACCCCATCTTTCAATTAGGCACTTTACAGACATCCAACTTAACACTGAATTTAATACCTTCAGCTCTTAACCATAGCATCTATTCGCTCTTGAATCTTCAGTAACTGCTTTTCTGGAGCCTTTTTTTTCTTGTTAATTTTGTCACCTCCTTCTGCCTTGCACCATCATCCCTTTTTCTGCTTTGTTACTCTCATCCTCTACTTTATCACAGACCATTTTGTATTTTCCCTGCATGCATCTTGTTTCCTCTCCTGCACCAATGTCCCTCTTCCTAAACACGAACACCACCATTCCCCAAACCCAACAAACTTTCCCTGACTTTGCATCAACTCAAAAGCTGGTCACTTCTAACTTCAAACAGATCTTGTTCAGGCATCAACCTGAAATTTTAACTTTGCTTCTCTCTTCAGAGAGGTGGCTGGCTGGAGTTTACAAACAGTTCAGCCACGGTTTCATTGAATGGTATGGGACAGGCTCAATGGCTAATCGCTCCTTTGCCTGCCCTCCAAGACACTGTCTGACCTACCGTGTGTTTCCAACATTTTCTGTCTTTATTTTGTTCATCAAAAACGCTACGTGAAATCAAAACCTCTTATAAGATATAATTATTAGTCTATTATTATTCCTTTTCAGCAAATTACAGCCATCAAAGAAGCATACAAGCAAAGTAAGTGTTACTTTCAAAAAAGAAAGCCACTTACATTTACTAATTAAGTAATAACATTACAATGAACTATATGTAATTCTGTTAAAATGTTAAAATGTTATTTCAAATTTTAATCTCTTTTTGTTCAGTGTATAGGGGAAAGATACTCTTTTTATTCGATTCAATGGATATTATGTATATAATAGTGCACAATTATCCTATGGCCTGCTGTCTATCTTTTCCCTAAATGCATGTAAGGCTGTACCAAAAGTAATGAATTTCTGGCAATCACAAAGCTTCCAATGCCAAGGCTGCCTGCATCTTTCAAATAACAGTATTACTGCACAAGGGCAAACAAGTTCAAATGGCTCCAAACTTCACAGCATTTATGGGGCAAGATAGTTTATTCTTGTTCCACTATTTCTGTCCCTGTCTCTTACAAGGATATCTTGAGGAGAGAAGGTTCAGAAGATATTTAATTGAAGTGTTCAAAGTAATTTGAGGTTGAAGAAGAAACTGTTCCCGTTGAGAGAAGGCTTGAGAAACAGAGGATACCTTTTTAAGGTGAATGGTAAAAGAACCAAAGGCGACCATGCAGTGACTGGGTAGCATGTGGAATACCTGAGAGACAGAGTCAATCATGATTTTAAAAACAGAATTGGATAATTATTTTAATGGAAAATACTTGCAGGGCTAATGGGAAAGTTTGGAGGTGAGACAATTGCACTTTTTGAGAATTGGTATCGTCTTCTATGCTGTAACCATTTGATGATTCTGGAAGTCAGATATGCTGTTCTATGTCCAATTTTTGATTCTTTACTGTATTCTAGATTTGAAGGGGATGATAACAGATTGGGAGCAGGATGTTAGGAAAGTTGGTGGGTGGGTGAAAATGAACAAAATGACTGCTTTACACGATTGCCCAATTAAATTTCTCATTGATTTAAAGAGGAATTCCAGCCAAATGATCTCTGCATATTCCTGGTTTGGAGTTCTGGAGTATCAATCATGGCATGAGCTCTTGCATCAATATTTCATTTACCATCTAACTTTTAGCAAACCAGAGCTAAACCACAGCCAAGGATTTTCACTGTTTCAATGCAGAAGTCTAAGTGTCTGAGCTGTTCACTGCGTACCTTCAGTACCCTGGGAATTTGAGTGTGATAGTACAATAGTTACATTGCTGGATTAGTGAATCATTGACATCTGTAGATGTGCGTTCACAATTCCACCATAGCAGTTTGCAAATCAGATTCAGTTAATTGAGTAATTATGGAATTAAAAGTTTCATATCTGTGATAGCGACGATGTTATTTAAGTGATTGACTACTTGTAATTTTACAACACAACCTCCAGTTGGCGTGTGATCATTGAGGGGCAAGCAATCTTCAAAGTCGTGCCATAGAGTTGTTTACATTCGTCTAAAAAGGCAGACAGGGACTCAGTTTAACATCACATCTGAGAAACATCTTTAAACTCACCTTATGATAAACGTTTGGTTTCTTGTTCTAATATATCTAAGTGGGGGGCGGAAAGGGGTGAGAAGAGAACAGTGTGAAATGGGACAGATATATTCTGACAGAGTTTTGACAATCGTGATGCAAGAAATCTTCAATACAAGGACAAGAAAGCCGTATCAATGTGGACAGAGAAACTGGGAGAATAGAGCGGAGTCTACAGGAAATGGGGTGGTAAGGAAGTGTAGTTAAGATGACTGTGGTTAACAGTGGAATTATAGTAGATATTGATCAATAGCCTACCCCTAGAAATGGAGACAGAGAAGTTGAGGAAGGGAAAGGAGGAGTCAGAGATGAACCATGTGAAAGGGAGGAAAGAGGGTAAATTTGAAACAAAGCAAATTTTCCAGATCCAGATTTCAGCAGGAAATGGCAGTGATATAGTCATTAATATACTGGAAAAAGAGAAGAGGGAGTGCACCTGAGCAAGACCGGAAAAAAAATGTTCTGTATGTCTCACAAAAAGGCAGTCATCCAGCTAGGTTTCCAGAGCAATACCTTTATTTGGAGGATGCAAGTGGAGTTCAAGGAGAACTTGTTCAACATGAGAACAATTTCTTGCAGATAGAGGAGGATGATAGTGGGTGAGGACCGTTGGACCTCTTTTAAAGAAGTAGTGGAAAGCCGTCAGACCATCCTAGTGGGAAATGGGGATTTAGAGGAATTAGACATCTATAGTGTACACTAAAGGATTAGGGCCACAAAAGTGGAAGCTGTTAAAGTACCAGAAGGAAGAAGATGTCGGTAATGATAAGGGGAAGAGAAACAGATTCAAGAAAGGAAGCAATTTCAGCTTAGGTATGGCTTGGGGGAATCTACTGATGAAAGGGCACCAATAATTCCTTTCCTTCCATTTCAAATTGGCATTGAGATGGATATATGAATAGGAGGGGTTTAGAGGGATATGAGCCAAATGCTGGCAAATGGGACTACGTCAGATTGGGATGTCTGGTCAGTGCAGATGAGTTGGACTAACAGGTCTGTATCCATGCTGTACGACTCCGTGACACTAATAATTTCACATCATATTTAACAGTATTGCACATGGTAACCCTTTCTCCTTTTTCCTGGCAGTGTTTTCAAATGATCTAACAATTGATGTTCAAGGTGAAATCAGTGGCACGCTGAGGAAATTGCTGCTCTCATTGCTTGAGGTATGTACAAATAGCATTTCCAACTCACTGCTCTGACAAAGATATTTCAAGTCATGAATGCTCCATTCAATGTGCAAATTGATAGTAAAAGAATTGACAAGCTAAAGATTCAACTAATACAATAATCTATAAAATTAAAGAGATTTCTGTTTTTTAAAATAAATTGTATTATTCAAAAATGGTCCATCAAAATGAACCCCTGAAATTTCACTACAAACATGTATATAGAGCAATAATATAGAATCATGGAATTATACTGCACAAAGGAGGCCATTCAGTCAATTATATTTATGCCAGCTATTTGATGTCGCTATTCGATTAATCCCACTGCTCCTGACCAACAGCACTGCAGCTCTTTCCCCTTTTCAAATATTTATGCAATTCCCCTTTGAAAATTACCACTGAGCTACTTTCATCACATTTTTTGACCGCATATTTACAATAACCCAGGAAACCTGACCGGAAAGGAGCATAATTTATTGTTGACCATTAAAATAGAACCAATACTCAAGGCATACGTAGGCTAGTCAGTTAATTATTTTTTTTTAACCAGCATTTGGAACAGGTGGGACTTGAACATAGACTGAGGGTAGGGACAGTACCATCATGCTTGCTACATCTGCTTAGGGCTCAGTTGATGAGTTTCAGTTGGGCAGGCCATTGCCTGTTACCAAGGGAACATACTCAACAAGCTCCACAAGGCCATTAACTAGTGAATTCCATGGGCCTTAAGGAGGCTATCACATTATTCCAACTGAAACATCAACCTCCAGAAAACACATTCCCTCATCGCTCTCTGTGGTTGTTTTGCCAAACTGTACATATAGAGGTGCCAAGGCTGAAAACAGCTAATGAATACAACAGAGATTAGAAGTTCAAAACAACATTTCAAAGAGGAAAATATATTCAAAATTTGTGTGTAAGACAACCAATAAAATTGAGAACAGAATTATTCCAAGGTAATGGGGCCACAGGAAGAAAACAATACTGATTGATCAAGAGTTGAAATTTGTGAAAGTTTCACCAAAGGTCACTTAATGATTCTGAAAACATCTTAGCACTACAATGCTTCTTTATGGATGAATATTGACCAGAGTACTAGGGGTAATTCCCCTGCTCTCTTTCAGAATAATGGCATTAAATCTTCTACATCCACCTGAATTGGTGGCAGGGCCTTAGTTTAACTTCTCAGCCAAACAGTAATACCTCTGACAATACAGCATTCCCTCAGTACTGTAACAGCTCTCACTTTTCTGCTTAACTGCTAGAGTAGGACTTGAAACTGGAACTTTGTGACTGATAAGTAAAATTGTTACCAACAAAGCCACGGCTGACACTATCAAAAGGTACAGGAGACAATTCAAATTGGAATGTGAATAATACTTGGATAATCAGCCAGTAATTAAAAGATATGATTAAGGCTTGAAATTGTTGAAATCAACGTTCCTACTGACACAGCAAGAAGATTAGACAATGGTTCTAATGTTTTGGTTCCATTTGCTCGGACCACATGTTTCTTGTATTATTCAATATAACAACCCTTATCTGCATATCATTCCAACTGTATAGAGTAAAGCTGCATTGTGCATTTAAAAATATGCTAATATAAAGTATTAACTTGGCTAACATTGTTGATAATTGTCTAAATGTAGGCTAACAGAGATGAAGGAATTGAAGTCAATGTAAACCTGGCTGAACGAGATGCAAAAGAGCTATATGAGGTAAATAAACATAATACAATCCAAACAATTTATGGACTTTCTTTTTTACATGGATATGGGTATCACTGGCAAGTGCAGAAGTTGTTGTCTGTCCATAATTACCCTCAAGAATGCAGTTAAGAGTCAATCAGGATGCTGTAGGTCAGTACTTAGATCTGGAAGGAATTGCAGTGGACACAGATGAACCAGACTTGTTTGTTACAACAATTGATATTAGTTGCCATGACCACCAGTACTGAGACTAACACTATAGTTCCAATTGAATAATTGAATTTAAATTCCATTGGCTGTCATGTGAATTTGAGCTCATGTGCCCACAGTGTCAGCCTTAGTTCTGGATTACTAGGCAAATTATATTAACACTAAAACTATTGCTCCCTATCTATGGTAAGATATTATTAGCTATCACTTTCAAATTAAAAACTTATTATTATTCACAGGCTGGCGAAAATCGCTGGGGCACAGATGAACTGGCATTTAATACTGTATTAACGAAAAGGAACTGTTTGCAGTTAAGAGCTACTTTTAAAGCCTATGAAACAGTAAGTATAATTTGCTGTGTCAGTTGTTTCAACTTACCTTTGTATAAAATCAGATGAGTTTAGAATGAAGGAACACTACCTTAAATTCAGAGCCAGGCCATTTAGGAGGGAAGTTAATTAACGCTTCTTCACACTAAACGAGTCAGTAGGTGTGATACAAAAAGTAATAGATACAAAAAGTTACAGATACTCAGTTAATAACTTTTTATAATTACCACTGTATCAACCCCGCCCTCCTGAATGTCTGCTGTTTGTTTCCAGGTCATGTGACTGTGAAGTTCATCTCTTACACAAGAAATTCATGCTCAACAGTTAGTCCCACTAAAAATGTTTATTGCTGTCTTAGCTTTGAAGTGCCTGACCAAAATGAAAATTGGAATATTCAACGAGAAATTGCTACTGGGATCAGGTTGCTGTCATGGTAGCCCTGTTAGTCATATTCTTTCTGATTGCTCATAAGTGTTTAAGCATAAAAACCTTTGCTTACATGCCATTACACTACCTCTGCCAGGGTGTGGTGTTTGGATGCGATGTTAAACTCGATCCCTGGTTACCTTTTTTGGTGGATTTAAAATATCCTAGGGCACTATTTCAAAGAAGAGCAGAAGAGTTGTCCCTGGTGTCCTTGGCCAATATTTATCCCTCAATCAACGTCAGAAAAACAGACCATCTGGTCAATATCACATCCCTGTTCATGGGAGCTTGCTGTGCCCAAATGGCTGTTATGGCTTCCACAATGCCTAACCTTCATAAATATTTATTTGTCTATCAAATATTATGAGACACCAGATGGTTTTGGAAAGTGCTATATAAATGTAAGTCTTCCTTTTATTTTATCCATTTATTATCCATTATTTGACTTCAATAATTATTATATAACTTGGAGAATGTTAGAATGACAAATATTCTGACTGGTGTGAATCTGAACTAAAGATAAAAAATGCTGGAAGTTTCTGGAAGGTTACGCAATATTGTGGTGAGAGAAACAAAGCAAATGAGTAGAATTTTCCTATTTTCAGTTCAAATGTTTGGTTGACTGAGATTCTTGGCACACGATTTTCCATGGTTCAGAGTGACTTTGCATATGCAATCTTCCACTCTTCACCTCATTAATTATGCAACCAGGTTCTTCAGTACCCTACCTGAGCAATCAAGTGACAGAAGCACAATATTGGCTCCATGTTTAAAGTCAAACTGCTCACCACTTTAGAGTCTGCACGATAAGAACTTGCCCATCACACTGTGGTACTTGGTCATTATCACTGAGGACATGGCCGGAAAAGGCAGGTTGGCTCCACACTTTGCGTTTCAGGTGCTGATAGCTGGAGTAGTGGAGAGGAGAGCAATAATGGCCGGGGCAAGACTTTGGCAAGCTGCTGCCACTCGGTATCTACTAGTTACTTGATGTTGAGATTCTGATTTTTCATCCTTGATGTATTTTCTTGGCTTTCTCACCATTGCCCATGCCAAATCACTCTAGGGTCAAGAAACATTTCCTAATTGTATTGTGTCAGTGGCCTTTCATCAGAACTTAGAAAAGTTAAACAATGTAATAGGTTGAGGCACATAAAAGGGGGAAGCTAAAAACAGAATCCAAAAGGAGTTCTGATGAAGAATCATTGGACCCTTTCCTGCTTTCTTCCCACAGATGCTGCCAGACCCGCTGAGTTTCGCAAGCAATTTCTGTCCTGGTTTTGGAACAAAAAGGAACATCTGTGATAGGGTAGAAGACAGAGATGATTAAATAACAAAAGAGATAGTGCAAGGTTTATAATCTTATCAAACGTTAACCTTCTCCATTGCTTTTACTGTAACTGTTGTACTGTAGAAAATGGGGCAGCAATTTGCACACAGGAAGCTTCCACAAACAATAATGAGAAGATGACTGAAATAACTCCACAGAGGCCAATATCCCATCAACAAGTCACCCTTTATTTAAGATGGAGAGTCCTTGACATTAATCCAGCTTGCCCAGAGCCAGCTCTGAGTTAACAGAACCTCTGACACTCCTGTCAACCAGGGCTCCCTGATTAGACCAGATTAACAGCCCCACTCAGGGAACTCATACTCTATAGGGTCCACCTGGCTGACTTTGTCACAACCACTACAATGACAACTTGTTTCAGTGACACTGATTGAGGGAAAAATATTGTGCAGGATGAACAACTTAAGTCCCTTCCTTTTAGTGCTATGGAATTGCTCACATCATCTGAGAGAGTACCTCATTTGAGAGACAGCACCTCCACCATTGCAACCCTCCCTCAATATCATACTGAGAAAGTGAAGCTGGAATTATTGCTCGGGTCTGTAGAATGGGATGTGAACCTATACCCTTTTGACTTTGTGAGATTGTGCATTGAATGACAGCTGGAAGTATAGTATAACTACTGACAGATTATCTAACAGAAGCTGCAACTATACTTTTTCATTCTCTTATTTCTCTTATTTAGCTCTATGGTACAGCCATTGAGGAAGTGATCAAAACAGAAACATCAGGCGATTTGAAGAAGGCCTATCTAACAATTGGTGAGGTTTTATTAAACAATGGTAATAGTTTGGACCTTTACAATTCAAACACCATGCTGAGAAATGAGTTTAATTTTCTCTATTTCTTAAATATCTTTCAAATTTGTTGCTGTATTATCACATTGAGCAAACGGACTGAAAGATCAATGCTCAGTGATGCAGCGTATCAGTATCAGTCATGCAGCAGCACAACAGTACAGAAGCAGGCTATTCAGCCCTTTGAGACTATACATCCATTTAATCAGATCTGTAGAGTCTTTCCATTTGCAAGTCTTGTTTTTGTAATCCTTAATGCACTCATCAGCAAAAAATTATCTATACCTTCACTACTGCTTGGCTGTGTTGTGCTGACCATGACCATTTGAGCACCTTAATATAGTTATATTAAGGCAACATCAGTTGCCTTCTGATTTTGAAATAATTTATTTGTTTGCATTTTTAGTCATAGACAAAAGTTTAGAGGATGCCGTTTGATGTACCAGAATTATCTAGATCATTTATCAAACATTAACTTGGATAGTCAAGAACAAATGATATATTCAGAAGTAGTGTGTAATTTTAAACTCCTTTCTGTGATTATAATCAAACTCACTGGCAGGGAATGTTGGTTTTACGCCATTCTGATATTTTACAAAGAAGCACATAAACATCCCATTTATCCATGCAAGTGTTTACGCTCCACATGAGTCTCCTCCCACCTTCTTCATCACACACTATTCCTTTCTCCCTCATGTGTTTATCTAACTTCCTCTGAAACACGTGCTACTGAATACAATTATTCCTTGTGGCAGCATGTTTCTCTCAAAAGGTGTTTAGCGTGTGGAATTCTCTTTCACAAAGCAGTGGAGGCAGAGTCAGATGAGTTGGATAAATTTTCTTATTAATCAGAGAATAAAGGGTATGAAGCACAGGTAGGAAAATGGAGCTGAGACCATAATTAGATCAGTCATGATCTTGTCAAAAGCAGGCCGGTTTCAATGGCTGAACGGCCTACTCCTATTCTTAGTTCTTGAGTTCTTGTGAGTGTTATTTACCCAGAGACTTGTTTAAAAATATATATTTTCCTTAAGAGGAAGTTCTCAAATTTAAAGTATATAAAGTTAAAGGCACGACTGCCAAAATGATTTAACTAAGAGTAAAAGTTGGGAAAGAGTCAAATTTCTAGAACTTCCTCCCTAACAGCACTATGGGTTTATCGAAATCCCATGGACTATTCCAGTTCAAGAAGGCAGCTCACCACCACCTTCTCAAAGATAATTAGAATGGCCATTAGGTGCTGGTTTTGCCCAAAACACCAACAGCCTATGACAGAATTTTAAAAATTGTACTTAAAAAGCAAACTATTTGGCAGAGAAGCTCCTCTGCAATACAGGCTGAGGAGCTGCCAATACAATAGTGATGCGTCATTGTACCAATAGTGGATGGAGAGTGTGCTGGCACAAAAAGCAGAGATAGCTAATCCACAATTATCAGCAACTGTGTAATCATCTTGACAAGAGTGCAGAGGCACTTTCCATTAGGAATGGGGACAACAGCATACTCTGTAAAGGATATTGAGGCACTATAGAAAGTACTAAGAAGATTTCTAAGCATGATAAGTTGTAACTAAGACAAAACATTGAATAATAAATTGGAGGGGCTTTTCTCCGGAAAAGAGAAACTGAGGGTGGCCTTATAGAGGCCTTTAAAGTTATGGAAGTGCTTGTTACAATAGGCATAGATATTTTCACTTGTTTTGGGGGAATGGGGGTGAATCAAAAATAGGAACCATAACTGTAATCGCTTATGGCAGGGCTTGATTACTGCTGAAACATTTTGCCTTGCACTCATCAGGACAAACTCAAGAATGCCAAGCTTCAAACAACCACAATGATTTATACGACTCCCATAGTGTTTGAAATTTGGCATTTTTGTGTTTGTTCTAGTAAGTTCAAGATGATAAGCTTTGGCAATACTAATCTCTTTTCAGCAGTGTTCAAGGTCATAAAATAAGACAGTCACCTATAAATTTCACAGGTATTTCAGGAGAGTTGCGAGAATGTAAAAGTCACCTCTGATGAGCAGCTGCAGTGATTTGCGAATGTTCCTTCCAATAAAAAGCTAGTTACATTCATAAGTGAGATGTGAGAGAAAGGACTAAAAGGATATGCTGATGGACTGAAAATACAAGAGGCTGATGATCTCATTGCAGGAAAGTGATAAGGAAGCCCTCTTAGATGAATGGAAACAGTCCCATGGCAGCGTTATGTCGCAAAATTAGCAGGGTTCTCCCTCATCTCCTAGTAAATGGTGATCATCAATTACAACCTAAAGATAGGACTATCTGAACATTATTGCCTGACCATTACTGGAATTTTGTGCATAAATCAGCTGCCCCATTGTCTACATTGTAACGTATCACTTCATATCCAATGCTTAGTTTTATTTTGGAATATCCAGGGATCACAATCACACTATATAAATGCCATCTACCTTCTGCAATTGCAGATGGTAATGAGTATCAACAGAGGATTAAGAAGGAATACATCTAGTGTACAGCCAATGTCTTCACAGAGTTTAAATTGGGGGAGGGGGAATACAGGTGGTAGTGTAGTGGTTATCTCATTCAACTAGTAGTCCCAAACACTTGGTCAATGTTCTGGGGGACATGGGTTTGAATCCCACGATGGCAAATGGTGAAATTTGAATTCAATAAAAGTTTGGATTAAAAAGCTGGAATATAAAGCTAACCTACTAGTAACCATGTAACCACTAATGTTATTTAGGAAAGGAAAATTGCTGTCCTTACCTAGTGTGGCCTACTTGTGAACCCAGACCCACAGAAATATGGTTGTCACTTAACTGTCCTCTGGGCAATTAGGGATGGGTAATAAATGCTTGCTCAGCCTTCGGTGCCCACATTCTATATACAAAAATATGAACTGACAAATCCCTAACTTCGTATTTTTCCATTTATGTCCACCAGCTCAATGCACAAAGGACTGTCAGGCATATTTTGCCGAGGTGTTACATGAGGCGATGAAAGGTGCAGGAACCAATGAGGACACACTGATTCGCATCGTGGTATCTCGCTCAGAGGTAACATGGAGAAACAACTTGGCTTACTGTATAACAGAAATATGGAATATACATGAGAACAGCCTTCACTGGCCCATTTGCGAAAACCTCATTAACATGTGAACCATTACCCCATTTCAATTCTCTGCTTCACAGTTATACTTATTTCGCTGCCTTCGGCCTTCTGCCCTGTTCCGATGAAGCTCTAAATAGGCTTCAAGAACAAGTCCTCATCTTTCAATGAGGCACTTTGAATCCTTCTGGATTCTACACTGAGTTGAACAAATTTCAAATCATACCTTCTGCCCCCTTCTGTTTCAGACAGCAGATGCTAGTCATGTTTCTGCTTTTGCTCTAGTCACAACTTTTAATTTTGTTACTTGCCCCATTACCTTCTCATTTTGCCTTGCACTATCTCCTGAGTCCACAGACCTTCACACATTATATTCTTTCCTTTCCTTGACTCTGTATTTGTTGAAAATCTGTTGTACTGCTTAACGTTTTTCCAGCTCTGATGAAAGGTCATCAACCAAAAATATTAATGCCATTATTCTCTCTACATCGATACTGTTGACCTTGAGTATTTTCAGAATTTTCTGTTTCATTCTAAGTCATGTTCATGCCGAGCTGGATAAACCTGTTAATTATTCAGTGATTATGTAGAGAGGTTTTGTGGATGTCAGCATGTCAGTATAAAACTGAAGCACTGGCATGGGTTTGAATAGTCACCAGTTTGAAACATGAAAAAAATTCCAGTAATTCATATAAATCTAACTTGACAGAGTTTATAAATTAACTATACAAATTGTTCCCCATTTTCATGCTCTGGAGGACAACCATTAAATTTACTTGTTTTCACTTTTTCTTAATAACTACCTGTGGAAACTCTTGCTATCTGTTCTTAAATTCCTAGCGAGATTCCTCTCACACTCTGATTTCTTCCTCTTGATTAATCTTTTAGCCATTCTCTGTAATACTTTATATTCTGATCAATCATCTGACCTACCACTTATCTTTACGTAGTGATGTGCTTTTTGCTTAAGTATTCTCTTTTCTTAAACTTCTTCAGTTAACTACAGATGGTATTTATAACAATGTTGGTGGCCTTAGATCATACCCACTATATATAAAAAAATTGAATTTAATTTTTTATTTGAAACAGGTTGATCTTCCATCCATTAAGGAGAGGTATCAGGAGATGTACAAGATATCTTTGGCAGAAGCAGTCAAATCTGAGACGTCTGGCGATTTCCAGAAAGTTTTGCTGGCCTTGATAAAATAAAGGCAGTCAATCCTGTGACACTGTTTTAATCAATATTTTTAGGTGTCCCATCTTCAGTAACATGCAATGTACAAAGCCACGTTGGTTGTTAGATTTGAGATGGCCACCAGTGTAATACTACCATAAATTATTGCTTTCTAAAAAAATATTGTGAAGGTATTTCTTTTGGGGAAAAATAATGAACTGATTAGATTACTTTCATGAGAAATGAACAGAGAGCTGAGGGGTGGATACTAAGTAGATTGCTGTACCAAAGAGCCAGCACAAGTACAATGGGCCAAATGGTTTCCATTCTATGTATCATTCTATGATTAGAACCTGATGTTACAGATCATTCGTGGAATCTGATTGGTGGTGGCATCATACATATTGTCGTCCAGAGTTTTAGAGAGTTATAGCAAGGTAGAGGCTCTATGGCTGACCAGGAATCTCTCCCATTCTTACCACCTGCCATTGGTGTTCATTGGAACGATTTGCAAGTTGGTGAAAACTGAAAGAACTGTGGATGCTGGAAATCAGGAACAAAAATAGAAATTGTCAGAAAATTTCAGGTCTGGCAGCATCTGTGGAGAGAAATCAGAGTTAACGTTTCAGGTCCAGTAATTTGAAATGTTAACTCCGATTTATCCCCACAGATGCTACCAGGCCTGCTGAGCTTTTCCAGCAATTTCTGTTTTTGGTTGCAAGTTGGTACTCAATCAGCTTAGGCCAGGTAATAAAAACACTTTCCTTAGCTATCCAGTCCTTGGGTAGGACTGAATCCTAAAGCTTTTGACTTAGGGGCAAGGACAGTATCCACTGCACTACATGACCTCTGTTTAGAAGCAATGTACATTAACCCAATTGCTTTCCATCATAACAGCATTAATTGTAATGATTTCAAAATTTGAAACTCAACGTTGTGTATAACTCAGTGTTAAGAAAGACATACAACACTGTATGGTACATCAATAAGAATCATAATGTCCAATGCAATATTGGTTCCATAAATTTGATTTCCTTGAAATTCTGGAAAATCTTTGAAACCTCTGTTCAGTTCTAGGACAGATTACCGCTTAAAGGGAATCTATCTTCTGCCCAGTTGGTAACAAGCTCATCCCTATGTCAGACATTTGTACATTCAAGTCCCAGTCGAGGGAGTGCCCATATCTAGGTGAATATTCCAGTCCAATACATAAAGCCACAGTCCTGTTGGTTTTTCAAATGGATACAGAAGATCCAATGATGCTGTTTCAAAGAAGAGCAGGAGATATCTCCACGGTGTCCTGGCTAATATTATCCTTTAGTCAATATTGCAAAAAGAAAGGATGTGGTCTTTATTACTTTGCTAGTTGTGGGATCTTGCAGTCTGAAAATTTGTTGCCGCATATCTTACATTACAACAGATGCCATGCTTCAAATTTTATTGGCTATAAAGTGATTTCAGGTGTCCTGTGGTTTTGTGCATCGACAATGGATATGAAGTCCAAACATCGCGCCCAGCTTCAATCTGTTTTCAACTTTCCCACACAACTTAATCATGAGAGGAGGGAAAGATGGCTGTGTCAATGTTACACATTGGCACAGTAAGGGGCATTCTTAAGGAGTAAAGTAAGCTTTATTCTTTGTTCGTCTTTTTCTTCTCTCTGGCCTCTGATGAGCAAATTTGAATGTGCTTGTCCAAAATGTAAAAAGCATACCATTCTTTCATCCTAAATGTTCAGGTCCCAAGAACTCAGAATGGCTAGGGGATTTTTAAAACTTAATTTGATTCTTGACTTTGTTGAAATGTTCTCTACATGTTTGAATGAGTGTCGCTCCAGCAAAAAGCTCAACATCATCCTGTAGTAAACATCATATTTGATTGGCACCTTGTCCACCATCTTCAATATTCATTCCCTTCACCACCAACATTAGAATAATTGAATCCCAACAGTGCGGAAAGAGGTCATTTAGCCCATCGATTCTGCACCAACCCCTTCAGAGAGCATCCCACCCAGACTCAGTTCTCCTCAATCTATCCCCATTTTTAGAATGGCTAACCCACTTAGCCTGCACATTCCTGGACACTATGAGGAAATTTCCCATGCCAATCCACCTAACCTGCACATCATTGGACTGTGGGATGAACCCAGTGGAAACCCATATCCATACAAACAGTCGCAGAAGGCTGGAATCAAACCTGGGTCCCTGGTGCTATGAGACAGCAGTGCTAACCACTGAGCCACTGTGCTGCCCTTATTGGTTCGTACTGAGTGACAATAGTGTGCTTTGTCTGCAAGATGTTTTGCAGTAACTCACTAAGGCTCATCCTAACCCATAACATCCACCACCTAGAAGACCAAGGGCAGCAGATACATGAGAAGTGCAAGGTTGAACTGCAAGATCCCCTACAAGTCATGAACCACTCCAACTTGAAACTATATCACCATTCATTCACTATCGTGTGGTCAAAATCCTAGAACTCCTTTTGTAACAGCACTATGGATGTACCTACACCTCAACGGCTGTAGCAATTCAAAAAGGCAGCTCACTGCTAACTTCCAGGTAGACATTAGGGATGAACAATAAATGTTAGCCTTGTCAGTGACACCTGCACCCAAAGAATGATTAAGAAAATATTCAGTTTTACTAAAAAATGGTTTTGATGATCCATTGTACTCTTTTTCTTGTAAAATATGGTTTCATTTTGTCACAAATTGTATAAACAAGAATGAAACCCACTCTAATAAACAATCTAATGTTTATCATAATCATAAATATGCTTATTCAAACTAAATCAGAGATTTCATTCAGCATCATTGCCAGTCAGTAGTTTATCAACATATTGTGTGCATAAGTTATTTTATTTTCATGGATTTTCCGCGTCAAACCATAACATTTTTCCATCATCATTGCAGTTTGAGCCTCATGCACCTGCTGAGTGGGCCCTGTGAGTGACTTGCTCTCACTGCAGCTCAATACCAGTTCAGCTTCTTGTCTCAGTGAGAAACTTGCTTCATAAAATCTTATCCTGATCTGAAATTTAGTGATGTAAACATAAGTTGGACTTGTTTAATCCACGGAGCAATCCAGACAAGCGTTGGATGTCTAAATATTTATGCAAACTTATTGCAGAGAAATAACACACAGATCATATGAAGCAAAACAGCAGGTCACAAGGTTTCCCCTTTGTTGATTATTCCCTATTTGCTCTTCTGTGTCTTCACCAGGATATGTAGACGAGAATAGGTGGCAAAGGACAGAGGGCAAAAAATAATAAATTAATGCATTGTCACTTCGTGACTGTTTTGTGTTTTCTGCTATATGTTTTGAGAATGAAAGTTACTGGAAACCAAGGATATTATGATACATCAGAAAATAATATGGGAATAAGTGGAGACCATTCCGTCTTACATGTCCATTTCGCTATTTAATAAGAACAGATTTGTAGCTGTGCCTACACCCCCTACCCTGACACACACACACAAGCATGTGCAAAACTAAAAATAATTTTAAAGGAATTCACAGTTCAGTATGACTGCCAATCCAGAGATGATTATAATAAGTGCTTTCTTTAGTTTTGTGCAAAAATTCCAAAGCTTCTGGAAATAGATGTTATTTTGTCCAATGGACACCAATGCTCTAAATTCCTTTAACAAAGAGTGCAGGCCCTCTCTGGCTGCAGGGGAGATCATTCAGTACAAGAACCAGGTAATACCTAAAGTGGTTAGGGTTATAGAGTGAGATCTAGGACTAGTTTTGATCATCTAAGAATGACAGAGATGAATTTTCCAGACTTTTTGGCCACCAAAATTAATATTTTAAGCTTTTATTGTTGAACTTGTTGCAAAAGTAAACTCAACAGCTAAGGGATAGAATGCTGTCACCAACCCTCCTTTCTACTCTTTTAAATTTACCATAATGGTTTCAATCCTAAACTTGGTAAAGGGTCTATTTAGTTAACAACGGTTCAGAATTGATCACTTGTGAGTCTTAAAGAGAAAATGTCTTCCTAAGATGTAGTTTATTACATAACAGCAAGAGGTAAAGATTATATTGGCTAGTTAGACATAATAATTAAGTCTATTAGGCAAGGGGGTCTTGTGATGTAGTGGATGTATCCCTATTTCTGGGCCAGAGGCTATAGGGTCTTTCCCACCTACCCCAGGTATGTGTTATCACGTGTCTGAATACACTGGTTAAAATATCTAAGACTACCAGGAGACATTGATGGCATATCACATCTCTATCAGGATTTCAAGATAGATTCCCTTTCTCTCTGTCCCAAACTGTGTGATATCATCAGATTACAGGGAGCTAAATGTAGTCTCCAATATTAATACTTTCACAGCCATTATTTTATACCAGACTTTTTTGCCTTTCCTTGGAGATCACATGACATCTGGGCATGATAGGTGTGTTGTGATATACAGCTTGTCTATTCTTGCTCCTCACTGTACTGAGATGCTTCATGTCAGCTTAATTGACTACATTACCCCTCTGTGATGTTTGTGTCCTTCGAGTTTAACCCTCTTGTGCATTGCCACATGTTGTTACTCCAGCATGACTGACTTTGGAACTCCCTCCATAACCTCTCTGTCTCTCTTAAGATGCTCTTTTAAATAGATGTCTTTGACTAAGCCCTTGGTCACTTGTCTCAAATTATTTTTTGGGACATTTTCCTGTAGCAAAGGCACAATATAAACATACATTGTTGTTAAGCCAGACTTCTGCCAATATCTGTTTGATGTGGTGAGTAAACATGGCTTCTGTCTATGACCTTTGTTGCACCCAAGATGACCAGAGTTGTACATGGCAAAAAGGCAGCAGTGCATAGATACTATTCCAAACATTCTCCCTTTTCATAAAAAAAATGCATGCACTTTCATTTGCAGTTGATAGTTACATAGGCATTCTACAAAGAAACTCATCATGGCAAACAAAACATTTTTTATTCTAATCTGTCTCATTTTTGTCTGTCTCATGCATATGCTTGAAAATGTTTAGGCTTTCTAATAGTACCCAAGCAGCCCAAGATGTTGGTTGTTTGTCTAGTGTCTGCTGATTCCTGGGGTGTCACTGTATTCCCAGGGAATGTCCTTGCTGTGGCGAGTGTTGTTTCTGCTCTGTGGGTGGAACCGGTGGTCTCTCCATTCCTGTTCAGTTGGTGAAAGCAGATCTGCCTCATCAGCTATCTACTGGAAACGAGCAACTTCTCCAGTTACATTTGTGCATCCATACTTGCTGCAATAGATCTGACCACCCATTATCTAACATGAGTGGTAGAAAAATTATTGGAAACAATTGTGAGAATTAATCTCCACTCACCCAGGTAAGGATTAATCAAGGATATTTTGCATGGCTTTGTCGGGGGAAGATCCTGCTTAACACATTTAATTGAATTTTTCAAAGAGGTGACCAGATATGTTGATTAGGATAATACAATGGGATGTAGTTTACGTAAGGCTTTTGACAAGATCTTGCATGAGTCGCTGGTCAAGGAGCTAAGAACCAATGGAATCCAGGGCAATTTGGCAAATTAGGTCCAAAATTGACTTACTAGCAGGAGGCAGAGGGAGATGGTTGCAGATTGTTTTTGTGACTGGAAGTTTGTGTCCATTGGTATAGAGCAGGTTTCGGTGCTGGATTCCTTGCTGCTTTTTTGTGCATATTAATGATGTGAATGTAGGAGGTTTGATAAGTTTGCAGAGTCATGAAAATTAGTGGTATGGTCAATACTGAGGAGGAAAGCCTTAGACTACAGAATGGTGCAGACAAGCTAGTCAGATGGACTGAACATTAGCAAAATGGCACTTAATCCTGAAACGTGATGTATTTGAGAGGACTACAAGGTAAGGGAATACACATTGAATGGCTGAACCTGAGGAAGAGTGAGGATCAGAAGGACTTTGGTGCATACATGTCTATAGCTCCTTGTAGGCAACTGGATAGGTATTACGGTGGTTAAGAAGGCATATGGGATACTTGTCTTTATTAGTCAAGGCACTGAATACAAGGACAAGGAGGTTACAATGTAGCTGTACAGAGCATTAGGTCACAATTGGAGTAATGATGGCAAATCTGCTCACCACACTATAGTACTATTGCTCTTGGGAGGGTGCAGAGGAGATTTACTGGGATGGTGCCTGGGCTAGAGCATTTCAGCTATGAAGAGAGATTAAATGAGCTCTGATGAGGAGTTATCTACATTCAAAATGTTAGCTTGCTCTGTCTCCATGGATGCTGTCTGACCCGTTGTGATCTCCAGCAGATTTTGTTACAGATTAAAGCATTTGCAATAATTTGTTCCTATTCTTAGACAGGCTGAGGTGGTTTTTCTTTGAATGTAGAAAGTTGAAGGTGAACCTGATTGAGGTGTAAAGTTATGAGGGGCATAGATAGAGTAGGTAAGAAGGGACTTTTGTCCTTCATAGAGGGATCAATAACTGGGGAGTATAGATTAAAGGCAAAGGCCAGGAGGGGATTTAAGAAAGAAAGTTTTCATCCAATGGGTGATGGGCATGAATACCACAACTTGAAAGGGTGGTAGAGGCAGGAACCATCACAATAATCAAGAAGTATTTAGATGAACACTGGAAATGCCACAACACACATGGCTACAGGCCAAGTGCTAGAAAATGGCACTACAGTAGAAAGATGCTTGATGACTCGCACAGATAGGTAGAAGGACCTTTTTCCACATTATAAAACCCCATGACCCTATGATTCTATGATCAAAGTGACAACTTTATAAAGTGTATTGAGTAATTGTAATCAGAATAGTTATTAAAATCTCAATGCTGGCAGTAATTTGGCCACTTTATCAAAGTAAAATTTGTGCCAAGATTTTTCATTGAATCTAGAACTCTTCACAATCAAGAGTAGCTTCATCAACTTACTTCAAGAAAATACAATTCTTGACAGCTTGTAGGTGATATATATCAACTTCCCTTGCTTCGACTTCAAGCCCAAATGATATTTCTGAGAGTGACATCCATTGCAGAGGCTTTGGAGTGGATAGAAGGGGCTTGAGAAAAGTGATTCAAAGTTGCTTGTGGTTAGCTCTGCCATCACATTTTCACTCCCAAACAGGAATTGGTTGAAAAGCTCACAAAGTCAACAGAGATGCACTCTTCCTCGATCTGTCAATTGTGCTATTCAGCTTACATTAAGACAACGGATTTAGAATATCTCTTTTTAACTCCATAACCCAAAACTTCTCAGATACTGTGACCAGTAGAAAAGAATTAAGTTCCACTGGTGTTTGTGATGCAATCACCATTAGGTCCTCTTCAATTGCTCTCTGTTAAAAAGCATTAGGACTTCTCCAATTTGTGCCTAAATGAATGAACACACCTGCACCAATATCTAATTTAAAATTAGTTTTCATACAATTAACTATGATATCTGCATCAGAGATCGCCTCAAAAGAACATATCTTGTTATTCAGCATTCACTATTTGTTAGACAGTTACAGTCTGGAGTGGTCTGTTCCTAAATTTCTATCCAGCAGATGGAAATCCTCTCCTGCTGTTTGGCTAAACCTCCTTAAAATGGCCTCACTTATATCAGGCATAGCACACACTCTTGATAGATAAATGGAAAACGTATGGTTGGTGCCTTTCCCCTGTTACTGATCTAACATACGTTTAGTTCTGCACTCTCAAAAGTGAATAGCTTGAAATGGCTTACTTCCATTCTTGATCCTTCCAGAGGTTTAGATATTTGAGAAGCACACTGGTATGATGGCTCAATGCTCGTTTGAGTTGTGGATCATCTCTCCTGTGGTGCTCTCTTTGCTGGTTGTTGGCTGTCCTTGCAGTTTACCTGTCCTTGATCTGGTATGCTTCAAAATATTTATCTGCTACTCTCTGCTAATCTTGAGCTTCTCTTTAGACTTTTCCTTGGCACTTACTGCCATTTTTCGGGGTCTGCTCACATTTACCATCATTTATGAATATCATTAGCATCTTCTAGGATCTCTGGACAGACAAGGGCTCAACCTAAGGCTAGCGTAAACTATTAATATTTATTAATTATAAACTAAAACAGCAGCAAGGGTCCTCATAATTGTCTTCTTCCATCAGGTCCCAGCACCATGTGACATGATATCTATGTGACATCACTAATGATGGAGGCCAGCTATTGACTCACAGGAAAAATAGCTTTATTTCACCCAAGATGGCCTCAGCAAGCCATAGTACAAAAAAGACAGCTGTGCACAAAGGTCTTACTCCAAACAGTCCTCAGGGATTTTAAGGAATTTCAGCATGTTATATAGATATACAAAAGTCATGACATGTGACAAGCTACTCCTTAATATCTATTTCCTGCCAGCTGGAGATAAGGCCAGAATAGGAGGCTTCAGCTGTTGCATGTCGCCAGCCCTCCCCAGATTTTAGTCGCTAAAAAAGAGGATTTGGCAAACCTAAAAGCTAAGAGACTTTTCTTTTCAGGCTTTTCTCTTCATCACTCACAGGAGAGATTCAACAGCGATGGGCAGCATCTGTTATTCAGGAAAATACCAGGAGATCCTGCTCCAGCAGTTGTGTTGCAGCCCTGTTTACAGGTTGGCGGCCTTGGTGGTACATCAGGACTTGGCTAATAACCTGCATCCAGACATTGAAAACAATCCAGTTTACTAAAGTTTATGCACTAGGAAATGAGGTCTTTGATCCTCCCCGTGTCTGCGTGGGTTTCCTCCGGGTGCTCCAGTTTCCTCCCACAATCCAAAGGTATGCAGGTCAGGTGAATTGGCCATGCTAAATTGCCTATAGTGCTGGGTAGGGGAATGGGTCTGGGTGGGTTATTCTTCAGAGGGTCAGTGTGGACTTGCTGGGCCGAAGGGCCTGTTTCCATACTATAGGGAATCTAATCTAATCTACTCTCTGGGACAGCAACAATCTCTCAGATTTAATGAATGGTTGCCACCTGTGGATAATTATGTTGCCTCAGCCGTCAGTGAAGAATATGGGACACCTATAAAGCCATGTTAGGGGAAGACTATCAAAGCATCTGAAATGTTTAAAGGTTCGATTATTTTGTCTGATTATATGAGTCGGGCAACTGATTTATAAAGGAAGGCTGGATAGACTGGGACTTTTTTCACTGGCATGCAGGCTGTTGAGAGGTGACCTTATAGAAGTTTTTAAAATAATGAGATATACAGATAATAGAGGTAATGGTAGCTATTTTGTTTCCCCTAGGACGGGGGAATTTCAAGACTCGGGGCACATTTTTAAGGTGAGTGGTGCGTGATTTTAAAAAGGGGCAAATTTTTTACACAAAGGGTGGTTCACGTGTGGAATGAACTTCCCGAGGGAGTGGGGGATGCGGGTCCAACTGCAACGTTTAAAAGACATTTGAAAAGGAAAGATTTGGATGGATATGAGCCAGAAGCAGGCAGGTGGAAATAATTTAGTTTGGGGATTATGGTCAGACAGAAAGGCCTGGTTCCAAGCTGTATAACTCTATGACCCTATGATCTTTGCTCGCTGTGCTTACTTGGTTCAACCTGTGTGTGAACTGAGAGCAAAGTAAACAGGCAGTACAGAAAGAGCTAGAAACTTTAGCTGGCATAGTACAAGTGATTGCAGAGATACTTTGAAACTCTTGTAAATAGACTTGTTGCACAGTAGAAACAAGTGTCATCTCTACTCTGCGATACATAAACTCTACACAGCACCAATTTGGAATTTGCTTCTAAATTAGTAATGCACAGAAGAGGATTGGATTGCTACATACTAAATCAGTATGCTTTCTGAAGAGCACCATAATTGCAAAAATATTTAAAAAGGACACAAAGCAGGCATAGTGAATCATTACCTTCAAATCAGTAAAAACAACTGACATTTTATGGGGAGACTGTAACTCAAGCCTTACTATGTATTCCTCTGTTGGAGTGAGTGTGTTAGAAAACAAAATAGGTTTTTGTAACCACCAAACATAATCAGATGGATAAAAATACTGTTGCTGCAAACCAAAAGTTGTTGTTGACGATCACACTGTGAGATGGACCAGGGCCAGAGTGTTCGTTTGCTGCCAATTGCTCTTAATGTGGGTCAACTGCAGTGCAGGTACAGAGTGACTTATGTTATTTTCCATGATGTCTCCTCTGCTATGCTTGGCCTCAGTCAATGCGAATAGTTTCCTGGCACTGGGACCACACAAATACACATCTGACCCAATACCATCAGCAAAACTTTTAACCAGCAATCAAACTGATCTTGTTATGGGCTGATGTCATTAAAAGAAAATTAATGAGAAAATCGCCAACATCAATGGCAAACAGGGGAACAGCTGATTTAACTTTAGCCTCCTGTTTAATACTTTCCAGTGTGACTGTTTGGAAATTATCCAAACATGTAATATTTTCATTGGAGGCCAAAGAGCAGAAAATTCCACCAGAGACTTGTTATAATTCTCCAGCTATTTTGCTGCAAAATTTGTTCTTAGGCAATTTGTTATGCTCCCTGTAACCCATCATCTCCCAATTTTATAAAGTTCCACTTTCCTTTCTTCCATTTCTTGAAAGCATACCAGCCTCAATGCAACATCATCAAAATGATTCTCTGCAAACATCCAATGCTTAATGGTGTGTACTGGAGTAACAGAGGAATCTTCTGGCCCTGGAGGTGGAAAGACAGCTTAATCAGGCAGGCTGGTGGCATAGAACAAAACTTAGAAAAGTACAGCACAGAACAGGCCTTCAGCCCATGTTGTTGTGCCGAGGATTATTCCTAATTTAAAATGAAAACCTTATCCAACACCCCTCAATTCACTGCTGTTCATGTGCATGTCCAGCAGTCGCTTAAGTGTCCCTAATGACCCTGTTTCCACCACCACCCCGGCAACACATTCCATGCATTCACAACTCTCTGTGTAAAGAACCTACCTCTGATGTCTCCTCTATACCTTCCTCCTAACACCTTAAAACTATGACCTCTTGTGGCAGTCAATTCTGCCTTGGAGAAAAGTTTCTGGCTATTGACTCTATCCATGCCTTTCATTATCTTGTATACCTTAATCATGTCACCTCTCTTCCTCCTTCTGTCCAGACAGAAAAGTCTGAGCTTAGTCAGCCTCTCTTTGTAAGTCAAGCCCTCCAGTCCAGGCAGCATCCTAGTAAACCTTCTTTGCACCTTCTCCCAAGCCTCCGTATCTTTCCTATAATAGGGCGACCAGAACTGGTACGCAATATTCCAAGTGTGGTCTCACCAGGGTTTTGTAAAGCTGCAGCAAAACCTCACGTCTTAAACTCAATCCCCCGGGGGCATTTCAGAACCCCCTACCTCCCCCAAACCACATTAACTAAGTTGTGGGCAGGATGGCTCAACCTCAACCTTTCAATCTTGGCACCAGTTAAGGTCCTTTAGATGGTCATTTGAGGACTCTTTAAGAGTGTACTCCCATTTGGACTGCAATATCATAGCTCCACGCAGAATGCAAAAGAGATGCCCCACCCTTTAGTAAACTAGTGTGGGCAGGCTATCATTAGTTGGGAGGTTGGAATCAGGGTAGGAACTGATAAGAGCTATCCTGCTCCCCTTGTTTCCAACACCTTTGCCCCACTCTCTCCGAGTCTCCCTCCGCCAAAACCTAGCCCCCCACACTCAAAAGCACTTCCCTGAGACCTTGGTCATTGGGATGTCAAATGTCCACTCATCAACATGGTCATGCAGTGTCCAGCCCGTCAGATGCTGGATGGAATTTCTGCTCCTAGGACAATTTCAGGGAAACTTGCTACTGCTTCCCAAACTGCCCAACTGGAGGAAGAAACAGCAAGACGTGGTCATAAAAGTCAGGTGAGATGGCTTGGCAATTCCTCAGCAAGCAAATGAGATTCCTGGTGAAAGCACCTGGAAGATTCCAGAATTGTCTTGTACAAAAACAGGCCACTTGGGTCAACCGATCCATGCTAATGTTAATGTTCCACATGAGCCTCCTCCCTCAGTACTACATCTCACCGTATCGTGCACATTGTCTATTCCTTTCTCCTGAGTAGTTTCCTGGCTTCCCTTAAAATATTTCTGGAGAAGAGTCGTGCTGGAAAAGCACAGCAGTTCAGGCAGCATCGGAGGAGCAGTAAAATCGACATTTCGGGCAAAAGCCCTTCATCACTTTTACCTTTTCCCTTAAAATATACCTTGCTTCCACATTCTCAACACTCTCAGGGTAAAAATGTTTCTCATAGATACTCTGTTCTACTTGTTACTGACTATTATACACTTGTGATTACCAATTTTAGACTCCCGCCCTCATATGTAGAAACATCTTCCTAATGAATTATGGTGGCTATGACACAATTGCATTCACAAACTTCTTAAAAAAATCTTTTCAACCTTATATCAAATGTTCAAAATTCTATGGGAACTATTAAAACACAATGAAGTAATATAATGTTTCATTCAGCAAGTGTGAAAGTAAGTCCACAGCACAAGTAATTCAAATATTAACTCAACGCAAATTCTCAGATATGGGTGTTTAGGAAAGTTTTGTTATATTTTAAATGATTTCATACATCTTTCTGAATCCCATTACTGACTAGACATCATCATTATCAAGCAGACAGAGCTGAGAATTGTAAATTGAAAATTTATGAACAAAATACAAAGCAAGCTAAGCAAGAGGGGCAAATAAATACTATCAAAAGGGTTAATGATTATATCGAGTAACCTTTCTGAAAGAAAGTAGAAATTGGAAAATATTTCTAAAATACAACACTGCTAAATAAGGATGGTTGACTTTGAGATGATCATCCAGTAGACATCATGCTCTTGTGAATGCTTCATTACCCTCGTAAGCTCATCCCAGACCCTCGTGAAAGAAATTGCCCAAAAGAAAATGGAATAGTACCAGACTCAGCCATGGCTCAGTGGGTAGTAACTTCACCTCTGAATCAGAGGAGCTCACACATTTAATCTCACATTAATGTCGGTTGATTCTCGCAGTGCACTTTGAAGTGCTGCCAGAGACACATGTTTTGCTTGAGATGTTAAACGACTAAGTCTGTAGTCTCAGGTCTTTTTTTTATTCATTCAGGGAATGTGAATCTAGCTGATTGGGCCAGTATTTATTGGCCATCTCCAATTGCCCTGGAGACATCGTTGTGAGCAGCTTTCTTGAACTGCTGAGTCCTTATGGTATAGATACACCCAAAATACTTTTAGGAATGATTTAGAGGTGCCATTGTTGAACTGGGGCATACAAAGTTAAAAATCCCATATTACCAGGTTATAGTCCTACAGGTTTATTTGGAAGCACTAGCTTTGGGAGTGTTGCTTCTTCATCAGGTGGTTGCCTGATGAAGGAGCAGCACTCCGAAAGCTAGTGCTTCCAAATAAACCTGTAGGACTATAACCTGGTAATATGGGATTTTTAACTTTGTACATTTAGGAAGGAATTTCTATGATTTTGACACAGTGACATTGATATATTTCTAAGTCAGGAGTGTGAGTGACCCAGAGGGAAACTTGCAGGTGATGATGTTCCATGTATCTGCTGCCCTTGACCTAAATGGTAGTGCTCATGGATTTGGAAGGTGCCGTCGAAGGAGTTTTGGTGAATTTCTGTAGCTTGTCAAGTCATTATCATATTGATGTTTGTGGGGTAATTTTGAAGAAGAGCCTGGGACTATGAATCCACCCCTTTTTCCCACCAAATGACTCAGCCAATGTTTACCACAAAGTTTTAATCACGGTTTGTGAGTTTGCCCTGTGCAAATTGGCAGTCATGTTTCCAACATTGCAACAATGACTACACTTCAAAAGCCCTTCATTGGTGCAAAACGCTTTGGAGCATCTTGAAAGGCACCAAACAAATGCAATGCTGCACACAAATCTCTTTCTCTTCTCATTAATCATCAGCTGACCTGTTTATTACTTTTATGAAGCTCAGTTTCAAAATAACTGATTTTAGTGAAGGGCAAATGTACATGAGGAAAGTTCAGCAGAAAATCAAATAATCAGGGAGAGATTCAGGAGATTACTGGGATAAACTTACTAAACCTTTGTTCAAATTGCAATAACTATTGATCTGCAGATTTTCCTTCCCGTGCAAATATCTCTGAAACATTTTGCAAAACAGCATAACACCTCCACAACAACAGATTGCAGTTTTAGTGTCCTAATGGAAACTGGTGTGCAAAAGAATAATGTAAGATTAGCAACATTTGGTATTAGTTTCCATTGGATGTGTTGCTTACATAAACTAGGTGAGGGTGCATCTCGACATTCACCTCTACCTATGCACAGAGTTAAAACGCATGACCCCCTATTAGCTGGCAACAACAAGTTACATGACTTAGTTTACTCTTAGTCCAAACAAGCAACTGGAATGGTCACATGTGCTATCAGCTGCAAGCTGCCTATTAATAGTCATGGAATGCAGACAATGCTATGTGCCGGAGTGCTCAACTAAACACAAGTATCAAAGGAAGTTTGACTGCTCATTAACAAATCTGGAAAACATTAATTCAGTAAAATTCACTGTTGCTGTTCTTCTGAAGTTCTCCACTATTCCTTGATGTTCCTGTGAGTGGCATCAGATCAGAAAAGAAAAGTTCAACATAGTTTTGAAGACTGTGTTCTGAATGGCACAACTCCACGAACAAACACCATTCAGGTAGTTGAATAATCTGTTAGAAATATGTTAGCAAGTCCCTAACCATGGACTGCATGGTGGCTTTCCTCTAATTTGTAATCTTTGTGTGTTTGTCTCTTGCTTACACAAATTAATATTACTTTTGACTAGAATTCCTTGGTTCGGTTGATAAAATGTATTCATGTCATGAATAACGTGCTCCTGATGCATTTACACACAAGATTCATTCCACAGAAAGTTGATATACTTTGAAAGAAAGTTTAAATGTTAACCTCAAATCTCCGACAGGATTGTTGGTGCAATTATCAGGCAAGGGAAGTGGGAGAGTATTTGGGTAACATACATAGAGTTATTGCCTGCTGTGGGGTGGATCCAGTGGCTTCTCCTCTTTGCTTTCAATGCAAACAAAGGAGTGGCACTGACATGACACGAGTGTCAGATAACATTCTAAACTATTGCGTCCTTGGCACTCATGGCACTAGTGCAGTATGCCAACTGTCTAGATTTTCCTAAGATCCAGTTCATTTCATGCATGGGATGTGGGCGTCACTAGCTGTACAGCTTTTATTGTCCATCCCTAATTGCCCAGAGGGCAGTTAAGCATCAACCACATTGATGTGGGTCTGCAGTCACATGTAGGCCATCAGCAGATTTCCTTCCTTAAATGACATTAGTGAACAGATGGGCTTTTCCTAACAATCAACAATTGTTTCATGGTCATCATTAGACTCTTGTTTCCAGATTATTATTGAATTCAAATTTCACCATCTGCCATGGTGGGATTCAAACACAGGTTTATTGGAAACATCACCTGGATTTCTAGAGTAATAGACTAATGGCAATACTACAAGGCCATTGTCTCCTCCCTTGCTTTCATTGGAAGCCTCATTGGATTGACCCAGGAGATGATCATTAGTTATAGTTATAGCCTTGTTCCAGCACCAGCTCCTAACCTCCCAATCGGCAGATCACTGAACTGCATCAAGGAATATTGAGCCAGCGCTCATTAGGTGGAGGTCCTGTCTCACCAAGGTATTTATTATTTTCTAGCATGGCACAGTCAACATTTGTTGCCCATCCCTAATTGCTCTAAAACTGAATGGTTTGCTCGGCCATTTCAGAGGCATAGTTAAGAGTTAGCCATTTTGCTGTGGATCTAGGATCACTGATAAACCTAGGAAGACTAGGTAAGGATGGCAGATTTCACCTCCTTAAAGGACATTAATGAAGCAGGTTGATTTTTAATAACAATCGATGATGCTTTCATGATGACCATTACCAGGTTTGAATTCCAGATTTTATGAATTGAATGTACGACTTGAACCCATGTCTCCAGAGCATTTGCCTTTGCCTCTATTAGTTCAGTAACATTATCACTGTGCCTCCATCTCCAATTACAGTGACAGAGGAAGATTCCATATTGTCACAACCTTTTTGAAGAGAAGTTCAGTGCCACGACTGTGTAGCCATTCTCAAAATGAGCACAGGTTAAATACTAGGTGAAAGTAATGAAAATCAATAACATAATTTCAGGTTGACGCAGGGGAACAGAAGTTGAACTGAAGGGAAGAGGGTTAGGTTGAAATTGAGGCCATCAAACAGATTAGGAAATCTCAGTAAAACTTTGAAATGACACCAGTTGGTCCAATGTGACTTGCAGACCCAAAAATGCTGTTCTGGTATGACCAGTAAAAATTTCTAAGTTTTACTGTTGTTTCTTTCTGGGGCAGGGAGTGGTTGAAGAAATTACCAGCTTTAGGAGTGCTGTGCTGAATGGCATTCCCAGTGGTAGGTATTTGGAAGACTGAGGCAGCATTTGAAAAGGATGTTTCAGAGACAGTGCAAACACAAGTGGAGTTGAGGAAGGGTAGGAAGATGATAAGGAATACAAGGAAGTAGTTGGCTTTGTCAACTGGATTGGAGCCTGCCAAACATAGTGATGTTGAAGGGATGCCTGTGAAGATTTGTTGGAGTGTATCAGCCATGGCTCAGATTGTAGCATGTTCCTCTCTGTATTATAAGGATTCCATGTTCAAGTTCCATTCCAGGAATTGAGCATTCCAAAGCTAACAAAGCAGTGCATAGAGAAGGAGTGCTGCACTGATGGCAGTGCTGCTTTTTGAGGATATATCTAATTGGATAAATAAAAGGGAGCTGGCAGATGTAGTATACTTAGAGTTCTAAAGGGCATTCAGGAAATTGTCACATAAAAGTTAATGTGTAAGTTAAGGACTCACGGATAAAGTATTGTTTAATGGACAGGAAGCAGAGAGCAGGGATAACTGAGATATTTGCAAGTTGGTAAACTTTAAGTAGTGCAGTACTGCAAGGATCAGTACTGGAACTGCAGCTAATTACAAGCCATATTAATTTATGTATTAATGATTTGGGCAAAAGGACAGATAGTGATGTATCCAAGTTTGGTGATGATACAAAGCTAGTCACTTTTGGAATATAGCACGCAATTCTGGTCTCCTTCCTATCGGAAGGATGTTGTGAAACTTGAAAGGGTTCAGACAAGATTTACAAGGATGTTGCTAGGGTTGGAAGATTTGAGCTATAGAGAGAGACTGTATAGGCTGGGGCTGTTTTCCCTGGAGCGCTGGAGACTGAGGGGTGACTTTAATAGAGGTTTATAAAATCATGAGGGGCATGGATAGGATAAATAGACAAAGTCTTTTCCCTGGCTAAAGTGAGGACTGCAGATGCTGGAGATTAGACTCAAGATTAGAGTGGTGCTGGAAAAGCACAGCAGGTTAGGCAGCATCTGAGGACCAGGAAAATTGATGTTTTTCAGGAGGAACCTGATGAAGGACTCCTGCCCGAAATGTCGATTTACCTGCTCCTCGGATGCTGCCTGACCTGCTATGCTTTTCCAGCACCACTCTAACCAAAGTAATTTCCCTGGGCTGAGGGAGTCCAGAACTAGAGGACATAGGTTTAGGGTGAGAGGGGAAAGATATAAAAGGGACCTAAGGGGCAACGTTTTCATACAGAGAATAGTGTGTGTACAGAATGAGCTGCCAGATGAAGTGTTGGGAGCTGGTACAATCGCAGAATTCAAAAGGCATCTGGATGGGTATATGAATAGGACGGGTTTCGTGGGATATGGGCCAAGTGCTGGAAAATGGGACTAGATTGGGTTAGGATATCTGGTCGGCATGGACAAGTTGGACCGAAAGGTCTGTTTCGGTGCTGTACATCTCTATGACTCTAAGTGAGTGGGCAGCCAGATGGTAGATGAAGTATATGATGTGATAGGTTATTCACTTAGGTCATTAGAATAGAAAAACAGAATTTGGCAGTGTTGATATTCAGATAGACTTCGATGCGTTCACATGGGAAAACCACTAGCTGCAAATTCTCTTCCAAGACTTTACAATTTGAAAATATATCAGCAATCTCAGCACTGCCGCTGGGTCATAGACCAGTAACTGCCTCTTTGATAGTGCGATAAATGAGGTAAAAACAATGACTGTAGATGCTGGAAACCAGATTCTGGATTAGTGATGCTGGAAGAGCACAGCAGTTCAGGCAGCATCCGAGGAGCAGCGAAATCGTTGTTTCGGGCAAAGGGCTTTTCGCTGCTCCTTGGATGCTGCCTGAACTGCTGTGCTCTTCCAGCACCACTAATCCAGAAGTGCGATAAATGGAGCTACCGTTCCCCTCCCAGTCCCCACAAACAGACAAAAAGTGAAATTGCTGATGAAACTCAGCAGGTCTTGCAGCATCTGCAGGAATCCAGCAGAGTTAACATTTCGAGTCCAGTATTTCTTCATCGGAACAGAACTTCTCTATGGGCTACAGCAATTCAAGCAGGCAGCTCAAGAATGAGCAAAAGAATACTGGCCCTGCAAGTATGAAGAGAGATTGAAAAGGTTAGGCCAATACTCTTGGAATTTAGAATGAAGGGAGATCAAATTGAGGTATTCAAGATGATAAAAAGTGTGGATAAAATAGATGTGGATTGGATGCTTTCTCTTGTGGGGCACTCTAGGATGAGAGGTCATAGTCTTAGAATAAGGGATAGGAAATTTAAAACAGAGTTGAGGAGAAACGACTTCTCCCAAAGGGTTGTGAATCTGTGGAATTCACTACCCCAATGTACGGTAGATTTTGGGACTGTGAGTAAATTTAAGGAGGAGTTAGACAGATTTTTAATTGGTAATGTGTTGAAGGGTTATGAGGAGAAGGTAGGAAATTGGAGTTGAGGAGTATATCCGCCATGATCGAATGGTGGAGCAGATTCAATGGACCAAATTGGTTAGGCCACTGTTGGAATATTGCATGCAATTCTGGTCTCCTTCCTGTCGGAAAGATGTTGTGAAACTTGAAAGGGTTCAGAAAAGATTTACAAGGATGTTGCCAGGGTTGGAGGGTCTGAGCTACAGGGAGAGGCTGAACAGGCTGGGGCTATTTTCCCTGGAGCGTCGGAGGCTGAGGGGTGACCTTATAGAGGTTTACAAAATTATGAGAGGCATGGATTGGATAAATAGACAAAGTCTTTTCCAAGGGGTTGGGGAGTCCAGAACTAGAAGGCATAGGTTGAGGGTGAGAGGGGAAAGATATAAAAGAGACCTAAGGGGCAACGTTTTCACGCAGAGGGTAGTATGTGTATGGAATGAGCTGCCAGAGGATGTGGTGGAGGCTGGTACAATTGCAACATTTAAGAGGTATGTGGATGTGTATATGAATAGAAAGGGTTTGGAGGGATATGGGCCGGGTGCTGGCAGGCGGGACTAGATTGGGTTGGGATATCTGGTCGGCATGGACGGGTTGGACCGAAGGGTCTGTTTCCATGCTGTACATCTCTATGACTCTATAAATGGCCTAATTCTGCTCCTATATCTTATGAACTTATGATCACATCCCAAGAATGAATAAAAAAGCATGATTTGGCTACCATGTGAGTTACTGTTGAGAATTGTGATAACATTTAACCTCACTATAATCCGCTACTAAGTTATGGTTAACACATATCCATTAACTTGTATTGATTGTAGGATCACTTAGAGAGTGTTAAATCACTTACATGTTTAAGTTTCCAATTTTTCTTTATCTACACACAAATAAGTCAGTGAAACCAATTTATAGAATTACTATTTCAAGAAAATACAATCACTGTGAATTTCAGTGTTTACAAAACCTTTTTTTTCCAGCATGAATGAAGATATGGTTCTCCATAACTATTTTCACTTCAAGGAAACAGACCTGTCTCATCAATTATTAAAACAGCTTAATGCCCAACGGAAAAAGGCGATATTGACTGATGTCATTCTTTGTGCTGGAGACAAGGAAGTTCCTTGCCATCGAAACGTACTGGCGTCAAGTAGCCCTTACTTCAGGGCAATGTTCTGCAACAACTTCAAAGAGAGTTTCCTAACCCATGTCCATTTGTTGGGGGTCCCGGTGGACATTCTTACTCAGATTGTGGATTATGTCTACACAGGAGAGATTACAATAAATGCAACAAATGTTTTTTCTCTGTTGGAGGCTGCTGGTATCTATCAGTACCCCAAAGTGCTCGAGGCATGCTCCTTATACTTGCAAAATCAATTGACAGCTACAAATTGCCTTGGCATGGTGAGACTGGCACAAATCTTCAGCTGCAAAAGTTTGGAGAAAAAGGCCAAGGCGGTTGCTTTGCAACATTTCTCAGAGGTGGCATCCTGTGAGGACTTGAAAGAGCTTACCTGCACTGAACTTGCAGACTACTTGGGGGATGATGAACTCTGTGCTGAAGAAGAGCAGGTTTTCGATACTGTCACAACTTGGATCAACCATGACGCAAAGACAAGGCAAAAACACATGCATGAGCTCTTCAAGAAAGTCCGACTCCAGTATGTCCACCCTACTTACCTCTTTCACTTTATTGCCAATAATCCCTTTATTCAGTCGTCACCTGTTTGTAGACACATCTTGGAATCAGTCAGCCGACTGATATTTTCCTTAAGCCTTGCAAACAGCCCGGATATCATGCCCATGTGGTGTGTCCCCCGCAGGTATGCCTCTCAAGAGTTCCTGGTTATTGTCGGAGGTAGGAAAAGTAACCAAGAGACAACAAAGGAGGCATTGCTTTATGATTCCAGGTCAAAACAATGGGTAGCTCTTTCTAAGCTTCCTGTCCACCTTTATAAAGCTTCTTCAGTATGTTTACACAGTAATATATACATCCTTGGAGGACTGGTTGTTAGTAATAAGAAGACCACCATAAGTGCATGTGTTTATAGTTACTCCTTGAAAATGAACCATTGGAAGCCAGAAGTAGATATGTTGGTGCCATGCTACTCCAATCAGGCCATAGCACACATGAATTATATTTTCTCCCTGGGAGGGGTTGGGCCAAGTCAAGAAATACTAAATACTTTGCACAGATATGATAGCATTTTCGGTATCTGGGAGTCAATGGCACCCATGCCAGTTGCTGTGCTACATCCAGCCATTGCTGCCAAGAACCAAAGGCTCTATGTTTTCGGTGGAGAAGATGTTGTACAGAATGCCGTCCGTCTGATACAGGTACAGCCATCAGGCTCACTGATCTTTTGTGTTAAAAAGTGGGGAGAAATTACGAGAAACTGGGCAATCCTCAACTTGGAACAAGCTGGTAATACTTAGAGAGTTAGAATAAATTAATCAGAAGAACATTCCTGCACAAAATCTTCAGCCAGCCACAGACCTCACAAGGATAAAATGGGACAACATTAGACCCAATAAACCAATGCAACTGTTAGTTCTTCAGCACTTTGTTACAAGAGCTATTAATTAGAGTGGAACATCAGTAACTCTGTTTCTCTCCAAAAATGCTGCCAGATTTGTCAAGTGTTCAGATTATCTACTTTATTTTGTTCCAATTCCTGACATCTTCAATAGTTTGCTTTTGTTCCACTTAGAAATTAAGTTCAGGTTGGAGCCTTCAGTAAAGTTTTCAAGGTGAAAAAATGCTTCTAACCATCCTCTTCATTTCTCAAATAATTTTCAATTTATGTCCCTTATTAGAGATTTACTGATAAGCAGAAACAATCTTTCACTATTTACAATCCCAGAACTTCCATGCATTTGAAAACCTCTATTACATATTTATTTAATCTAGTCTTTTGGGGAAAAATGTAATTTAAACTGACTTCTAATTCACGAATCAGAGCTGTGAACAATACTGCAACCATAGCCCAATCAAACTTCACACACAAATTCAATATCGAAATCGAATCACACTCAATTTGTAATTATCCGTTGCCCATTAGAGACAGAAACTTAATAAATATATAACATGAGGGACGCCATTCCACAACCATAGGGCACGGTTAATTAACCCCCTCCCCAGTTATCAGCATAACAAACTACTGTCAGTGACTTATGTATTTTGCACCAATTGATAGTTCAAAAAATGTTCCCAAGGTGGTACAGGTACAAGATCCTTTATCTGAACATCCAAAAACTGAAAAGCTCCAAAATCTGAAGGTTTTGTTGTGAAGTTTTTTTCTCATTAACAAGGTTGTTTGGCGAACAAACAGTTAACCCAAGTTGACACCCACTCGATGTGTGTCACTCAGATGCGACATGGGGGTGTGGCCAAGTACTGACAGGCCTGGGGTTTCTCTGTGAATGCCCCCAAGTTGACACCCACTTGATGTGTGTCACGCAGATGCGACGTGGGGTTGGGGGGGGGGGCACGTGGCCAAGCATGTTCTTAATTAGAAGTCTGCTTCTCCAGTAAGATTTTTAAAGATTTCAGCATTAAACTGTCACACTCTGAAAACCGAAAAATTCCGAGTTCTGGAAAACAGCTGGTCCCGAGCATTTCAGATCAGGGATCTTTTACCTGTAATAGTTTTCTTATTATTTGTTAACTCATAAATGCCACTGATTAGCACTGCCCTTTCCATGTTTGCAACGACGCTGTAAATAATCAGATTTCTGCCATTGTTATTTTCTTTCTTTATTTTCTCTAAGTTTTACAGCCAAGAATATTTATTCCTCAATCTTATCCCAACTGGAATTAGCTTTCCATCCAAGTTCTATCCAACCTTTGTTCCCGAACGTGTGCATACTTTCCACTGAAAGACAGCAATAAAATCAGAAATACTCAGTGGGCCAGGCAGCATCTGTGGAGAGAAAAACAGTTAGCATTTCAAGTTGATGACCTTTTCATCAGAACTGGAAAAAGTTAATAGATGTCACAATTTTTAAATAAGTACGGCCACAGGGTAAGAAGGGAGAGGAAAACCCAAAGAGGGTGTTTGTAATAGGATGGAGGACAGAGAGATTAAGTGCCAAAAGAATTAATGGTTCAAAACCCCTTCATTTTGTCAGTGAGCTCTCCTCACAATTTTTCTGTTTTGTTTGTAACATGGCTGATTTTTTGCTTGCTCGGAGCAATATCAATTTACAGCCCAGGACCCATTTTCTGAAAAATAAAACAAATATACACAAGTCTGTCACCTTTTGTTTTGAATTACTCAGGAGCTTGTGAAGCCTATAGCTTCCTCTTACTGTCTTGACGACAATATCTCCTTTAAGTTGGCAACCAATCAGCACTTTTTCTCCTGGTGTGTAATTGTGATCACCTTCAATTTGGCATTCTTGCATTTGATAAGTGTAAAACCAAAAGCTTCAGCAACATGCCCCTCTTTTCAACAACCTTCTCTTTTATTCTGCTTTCCCTCCTTCATGCCATTTCACTTGTTCAAAACCTATGACTTACATTAGTGACTTTCCTCTGTTCTGATGGAAGCTCACAGGCCTGAATTGCAAACTCTGTTTCTCTCTCCACAAACATTACCAGATCTGATGAGTTCTTCTTGCATTTTCTGTTTTTTTTTATTGCAAGTTCCCAGCATCCTTAATTTTTTATTTGCTTTTATAAAAGACATTGACCTATTTATAACCCTCTTCCTCGCTTCCCTCTATCTTCTTTAAGGAGACTTCTGTTTATACTTTAGGATAGACAAATGATCTAAAGTGAACCAAAGGATCCAATAGCACAATTTGATGGATAGTGGGAGGGCTGACCTCACTGCCCTGGCCAATGTTCATCCCTCTGCCAAAATCACAACAAAAAATCATTTGGTTATTATCACATTGCTGTGTGTTGGAGCTTACTGTGTATAAATTTGCTTATGCATTTCCTACAATGCAACAGTGATTGCACTTCAAAAGCAAGTATTTCACTAGCTATACAGCCTTTTAGGATGTCATGCAGAATATACCACTGCATGGTATATTCCCCTGGTTTTGTTGTGTTGAACTGCTTTGTCCTTTCACTATTGTTAAGTCTAATCCAATATTTGGTTCTGTGCAGCCTAATGACGACAATTCTTCCTTATATCTTCTTAATTATTTCCTGCATATCTTCATCACAAAATCATTGCTATCTATTCAGTTTAGGTGATGCCCATTCTATGTGAAGAGCTTCCCTAGCCTAAGGAACTGTCTTAATATTCTAACTTCCTATTCTATTCCAATTGTGCCCTGTGAATGGAAGGCCTTTGTTACAATGTCTGAAGATGCTTCATGCTGACCTGTTTTCTTGGTACTTTACTTTTTGTCAATGGTGATTTGTCCATTGCCTTTTGCTTTCAGGGTAGGGTGAGGAGTGGTCCTGCTCTGGTCTGGGCTCCTTGTCCCCTCTGGGCACAATGTCTCACCCATGACTTGAGCATGGGGCCTGGTACTGGGCCATGATGTACTTCCATCCATCCCATCCCAGGCCCTGGTGAAAAGGCAGATGCCGAGTCTGCCTCAGCTGGAAAAGGAACCAAATTGGTGCAGATGATATCATTATGAACCACACACTAACCCACCTGAGCCAACTGGCTCACTCTTTCGTGTACAAGGGTATTATATAAATCTGATGTCACAGGATCAACTTGTTTGTCATAAATGGAAATAGTTGAAAGGAAATGTACTCAACCAGTTGGTTACCATGGTATTTATTTTACAGGTCCTTTTTGTTGAAATAAAATTTGTAATTATAGTTTTGATTTATTCAGTGAAAATTCAGACTATATGTCAACTCACCCATCAATTATGTCGCTAATCAGACTCCAGCAAGTATAAATATCACAAGGTTCAGCCAGGGTCAGGTCTTATGAGTCTGAAGTTGCTCAGCTAATCACAGATTTGTGTGATAAACATAAGCATGCATTCGGGATTAATGAGGCACTGGCAGCAAAGAGATTTGGAATAAAAGAGCTTTAATTGAGACAGGGTCTATTAAATCAAGCTGATTGACCTTGGATTAAGCACTGAGATTCAGATTTAGGAGTTTGAGTATAGAACCAGTAAGGAACATTTATTGAGATTAACATTGGTCTATGAAAATAGGCCTCGACATGATACACACATCATTTAAATCAAATGCAAGTTATTAATCTATTAGATTAAATTTAACATTAACCAATAAGTTCATCAAGATCAAAACACAAGACAATCAACACTAGGGCACTCAATAAAGAAATGACTTGTAACTCATTGAGGTAAATATGATACCTGCTGTATCATTTTTAATGAGATTGTGATTAACTGACAGTTGTATAAAATACACTGTAAATAATGAATTCAACTTAGAGTTAAGTTGCACAGATTGCAGGATATCAAAACAATAGAATTACACTCTCCGCTCAGCCTGTCCCCTCTTTAGGTTTGCATGCAAGTGAGTCTGACAGAAACAAAACCATTTAATAACCGTGTACACAAGGATTCCAAAGCTATGGCTCCCACCAGAATATATATCTATCTATATCTATACCTTTCTTCCATTTATGGTAAGTCTACGTCCTTCCTGCTGCTGGTAAGGTCCTACTCATTTACATGATCAAAAGCCTTCAGCATTTTGAACATGTCTATTAAATCTCCTCTTACCTTTCTCCACTCCAATCTTTCCACATGTTGAAAGTTTCTCACCCTTGGAACCATTCTTGCAAATCTCCTCTGAACTTTCCTTAGGACCATGACATTGTTCTTAGAAGGATGATCCTAGAATTGGTCACAATACTCTAGCTGCGACCTAAACAGTGATTCAGAAAGATTTACCATAGCTTCTCTATCTCTGCATGGAACTGTGCAGAATTTATAATGTGCAAACTGACTATGCCAGTGTTTATTCTTCTTATGCTATATTATCTCAACCCATCAGCACATCTTTGTTTGTTATGTGTGTGTATATATAGCTTCCTCTTAAATATATCTGTTATTGGCAGTAACTGTTTCCACAGTCAGTAAGGTTAAAACTGTTTCTCCTGAATTCCCCATTATTAACGACTCCTACGTACACGGCAGGCTGTTTAGCTCAGTTAGCTAAACAGCTAGTGTCGAGATTAGATTCACAATAGGTGGGGTTCAACTCTTGTTCCAATTGAAACAGGCTCATGGTTTATTTCCACTTCCTACTTGTAGTAAGGGGAAAAAATAGCACTTCACCATAATTCAGCAAGTAATTGCTAAGGAATATCTCTAGGCAGGGAGCTCCAAAGACAGGTCTTGTATGTACGGTTCCTAGTTTGGGTCTTCAGCACAAAATGACTGCTCTATTAATACATCTCATAACTGTTAATTTCTTTATCTGGTTACGCCTCAGCATTCGTTTTCTTAATGAGAAAGTCCTACCTAGTTTAGTCTGGATAGTTCAATATAGACAAATATGTTCAGAAATGTTAAAGTCAAACACCGGGAATGTTTGGTGGAGTTATATTTTCTGCATTACTTTTGAAGAGTTTTAATTCTGAATTATTATTTAGGTTTACAACATATCAAGGAATATGTGGTTCAGAATGGAGACAAGGATGGTTAAAAATATCTGTGCACCTGCAGCTGTGATTGGTGACAAAATTATTATTATTGGAGGTAAGATGAAACAGCTGAAATAATAATGGATTGATTCAAAGATAATGTTTTAGACCAGAATTAGCTGGAACTAAGTATTATATAGGTAATAACAATGTAGTGAGGAATGATAAGGCATCACATTAATCAATTTGGGGCCAACAGTTTATCATCCTAAGAAAAGAGTTTTAAGCTTTAAGAAATAAACTGAGGGAATGACAACATAAAAATTAATCGAGTGATTTAGAGTCAAATTACACCCATGGTGTGAAAGAAAGACTATATTCTGATAGAAAAAACAAATAGATAGGAAAAATAGAGGGAAAGAAATAACATTTTTAAAAATCTCAATGAACAATTTGCTACCTTAAACTTGCTGTGTAGCATTCCTGATTATCCTCTTTCTGAATGAGAGAGGTTGACAGTCAATGGAGGAACATTAATCTCACTAAAAGAATCTTCACACGAAGATGACAGCCTTAACCTTTTGCAGCAAATTCAATTCATATTTACGGTGCAAATCCAGCAACTTCCTGAAACCCAAGAGATGACGCTCTAATGAACGAAGTTCACGTGGAGCAGTTCAATTCATCCACCAGTCTTGTACATGGGTGGAGGTGAAAGGTCCCAAAAAAATGTTGGAGAATTCTCCATGGTTTCCTGGTCCATACCTAACCCCTAATCCACATCACCAAAACAAAGTATCTGGTCATCATCCTAATGCTATTTCTGGAAGCTGTGTTACCTATATTTCAGCAAAGACTGCCCATTAAAAAGTACTTCACTAGTTGGAAGACACTTTTGGAGGTTCTGAAGCCTTGACAGGCTAATAAAAAAGCAAGTTTTTCTTTCCCAATACCTTAATCAATAATTTTAACAGCTCAAAACATTCTTGCTTTGTTTATTTTTTACATATGATTTTTATTCTCTCAGGCTACACAAGAAGAGTGATTGCTTTTGATACAAAGTCAAGCCAATTTGTAAAATGTGCTGATATGAAAGAGAGGAAGATGCATCATGGAGCTACAGTTATAAACAACAAGATCTATGTAACTGGTGGACGGTTTGTCACTTCAGACAACATTATTGAAGACAGCGATGCAATAGATTGTTATGACCCAGAGACAGACAGCTGGATATCTAAAGGAAAGCTGCCACATAAACTGTTTGACCATGGCTGTTTAACACTGCATAGCATCCCCTACAAGCCCCCTACGCAGTAAGTGGTATAACAATCATAAAGTCACAGACGTTATGATACAGAAGCAGGCTTATCAGATCAATACGAGCTCTCTTATACAGCAATCCATTCAGTCCCAATTCCCTGTGCTATTCCTATAGCTCTGCAAGTTTATTTCTATCAAGTGTTTCTCCATTTTCTTTCTAAAGTATCTTCAATGTCATATTCACCACCCTTTTAGGCAGCCCACTACATAGAAGAGTTCTTCCTCATATCCTACCTGTATCTCTTGCCTCTCAGTCTTTGTAACATTAACTACTGAGAACATTTTTTCTTTGTCTATCTTATTCAAACCTGACATAGCCTTGTACACCTCTCTCTAATCATCTCTCAATCTCCTTCGCTTCAATTTAATATTGTAGCTAAAATTCCTCATCCCTGGAACCTTTCTGGTTACTCTGTGTCTATCTCAAGGTCCTCTACACTCTTCATAAAGCACTGTGGCCAGTACTGGATACACTATTCAGAGTTGTAACCTCCTGACTGTCTGTAAAGGTCCAGCATTATTTTCCTGTGTTTGTTCCCAATGCTGCTACATATTAAACCAGCGAAGGAATAACGGCTTCTGGTTGCATCTAGCATCTCCAGGTACAGGATTTCTTCAACAAAAACAAAGTCCTGGAGAAACACAGCATCTGCAGAAACAAAACAGAGTTTCGTGTAAAGTGCCGCTTCATTAAGATTTCTTTGTTGCTGATCTTAATAATCCTGAAACCAACTTATCAATGAGGACCAAACTGATTTCCATTTTCACTTCTTGCTCTATCAATGCCGCCAGGAGCCTATCCTATACATTTGCCACTTTTATTCAAGATACTGTCCTTTCTGTACTTACTACTTTTTTTTGTCATGCATTTTTATTCAATTTGTTGTACACAAAAGAAATCATCACTAGAATCTAATGTGGAAGAAATGTGCTCTGATAGAGCTGTTTATCAGCGAAAATCAATATTCAGTACCCCCCAACCCTATTATCTATAACATCAACATGGATACATACCAAATGGTCATAGATGAACAGAATCATACAGAACAGATACAGACCCTTTGGACCAACTCACCCATGCTGACCAGTTATCCCAAATTAATCTAGTCCCATTTGCCAGCATTTGCCCCCTATCCCTCTAAACCTTTCCTGTTCATGTACCCATCCAGATGCCTTTTAAATGTTGTAATTTTACCAGCGTCCACCACTTCCTCTGGTAGTTTGTTCCATACATACACCATCCTCTGCATGAAAAAGTTACCCCTCAGATCCCTTTTAAATCTTACTCCCCTACTTTATGAAGAAAGGCTTTAGATATTCATCCTATCCATCCTCTTTATCATTTTATAAATCTCTATAACCCTCAGCCTCTGAAGTTTCAGGGAAAAAAGCCCCAGTCTGGTTAGCCTCTCCCTGCAGCACAAACCCTCCAAGCCCAGCAACATTCTTGTAAATCTTTTCTGAACTCTTTCAAGTTTAACAATATCTTTCCTATAGCAGGGAGACCAGAATTGAATTCCAAAAGTTGCCAAACCAATGTCCTGTACGACTGCAGCATGACAACCCAATTCCTTTAATCAATGTACTAACCAATAAAGGCAAATGCCTTAATCACCACTGTCTATTTCAACCCGAAGTCCGTCTGTTTGTCCAAACTACTCATGGTCCTATCATTAACTTCACCCTTCCAAATCCTGCCTTGACTTGCCTTACCAAAATACAACCTCACATTTGTCCTTCAGGAGAACAGCCAAAGATGAATTTCTGCATCAATGTGTCTGAGATTTTTGTATTTCTAAGCATCCATAGCTTCATTGTCTTTATCTGTGAAGGGAGAAAAAAACTAAGGGTTTTTCCCTTAAGTTCTGTAATCCACCATCTCCCTAAAACCTTTAGTAATTGAATATCCTTTTGAAGCAGGGAGTGTGTAGTGTGAGCTTATATTACCCAAACTCTGGTGCAGACAAACTAGCATGTATCAGTCTCCAGACTGGATAAATGGGGAGGGTTGGGGCAGGCAAGACATCTGGCTGTAAAATCATCTACCAAATTCAAAATACATGCCGAATGACATTACCATCAGCATTGTGGAAACTGCATGTAACATGAGGAACATGAATGAGAAACGAAAGAGGGAAAGTTAATGTGAGCTTATAGGAAGTGTATTTGATGAAGGGAAATTTGGCTGCCTTCATGATGCCTCGCCTAATGGGATAATGGTGAAAAAAAGTCACACTGTTTAGTTGTTTCTGAAGCAACTGACCCTTCTAGGTTTTAACATCAGTGCAGTTGATCCTTTTGAATTATTAATTAAATATAGGTTTACAATTAGCCTAAAGTCCTTATTAAAATCTCAAGAGTTTAGAGCAATGGCTCAGTGTTTCTTGCTTCTGAGTCAGAAGATTGTGGGTTCAAGTCTCATTCCCAACATGCACAATCCAGGTTGACACTCTGCTATAAGAGGGGAGTGCTACATTATTGGGGGTGCTTTTATTTCAGGTGAGGCAGAAATTGAGAGCAGTTTGCCCTCTAAAGTGGACTCAACAAAATCCTGTTACATTATTTTGAAGAAGGCAAGTTGTGTTCTCCCTGGTGCCCAGAGTAAAATAAGTAAGATTCTTGGAGAATTTGATAAGATTGATTTGGAGAGGTTGTTCCTCAGACCGAAAACATCATCACCTGCAAGTAAGGGGTAAGGGGCTGCCCATTTAAAGCAGAAATGAGGAGGAACCTGCAGAGAGCTGATGTGTTTGGGTCATTAAATATATTCAAGGTTGAGACAGACAGATTTCAATCACTAAGGGAATCAAAGGGTTGGGTAAAAGCTGTAGAATTCAGGACTATCAAATTAGCCATGGTCTCATTGAAACACTGAGCAGACTTAATGGGTCAAATGGTCTCTTTCTGCTCCAAGTCTTACTGTCTTATTCCTTGGTAACTCAGATTATCTGGTCATTATCACACTGATGTTTGTTGGAGCTTGCTGTGCACAAATTGCCTGCTGATTTTCCGACATTACCACAATGACTACAGTTTAAATGTACTTATTGATTATAAAGAGTACTAGGACATCCTGAACTCTTGAAAGGTGATAACGAATTGTAACCATTTTCCTTCTGAAAAGTGAGCCATTTTTCTCACTGTTTCTGTTGTAATAAAAGTTTCTGTTTAGACGACTGAAAAGAATCATGAACTACATTTTGTCACATGTTAAAGATAAAATGACAATTGTAGTATTATTCCCCATTGTATCAAAGTATTACTAGCTGGAGAAAGACATCAGGATAAAATTGAAGCTGAACTTTTTGTTTTAATAATCTGGATAAAATTCCCAAAATAGTAATCTGGAAGCAGTATTCGGTGAAACTAAACCTTCAAAGGAATGAAGTGCAAAGGAAGTAAAATTTGTCTTGATAAAGGCTAACTTTCTTGCATTTGGTGCACTTATTGAGGTGTTTGTAAGTCTTTGTAAATATTAATTACTGCCCATTTTAAATGTGGATCTTTTAAGTAGTGGAGTGTCTGTTTCCAAAGTTGCAAATTGTTTGTTTTCATGTTCATGTCTTTACAGTTGATACATTCAACGATGGAAGAGTTTTGTTCCTTTTGCTGTGGGTATAGCTCCGGTTTCTGATGAGAAGTCAAAGAACCCAACCAATTCCCAGTAAAGGCGAGTTGCAAGTGAAAAAGCCCATCACAGTCAACTATTGGAGCAATCCATAGTGCATAAGACACAGTAGTTTGAAATTATCTTAATAGCAAGAGTCTCCAGGAAGTCTCCCCTGAAAAACCTGGGGACATCAGCATGAGGAGAAGCAAGATGTTTCCTTTCAGACTCTACAAGCCACTTCTCACAGTGAAGAGAGAATCTCAGGTCACTCACCCAAGCTCCCTTAATGAGTGGATCACTGAATCACAAGGGAAATATTTGCATTTGTATTACACCTTTCACAACCTAAGGACATCGTAAAGTGCTTTCAAGCCAATGTAGTACTTCTGAAGTGTTGCCACTGATATAATAGGAAACATTGGCTTTCAAGCCAATTTGCCATAGCAAGCTTCCATAAACAGCAATGTGATAAGGTTTTTAAAACTTCTGTCATAAGATGTGGGCAACACTGGTAAAGTCATTAATTGTTGCCCGTTGGTAACTATTCTACATGAAATGTTACAGTTCTTGTGATGTAGGTAGACCCAAAATGCTGTTAGGAATCCTGTCCAACGACAGTAAAGGAATTGTGATATAGTTCCAAGTCAGGATTGTGTGTGGTTCAGAGATGGACTTGCAGATGGTGATGTTCCCATGCATCAGCTGCTGTTATTTTTCCAGTTCACAAAGGTTTGGAAGGTGTAATTGATTGCACTGTCAATGTCCCCTTCGACAACTTTGTGGATGAGAAAGAGGAGGCTGACAGGACACTAATTGGGCAGGTTGAATCTGTCCTGATATTTGTGGTCAGGACATACCAGGGCAATGTTTGGGTTTTGTTGAGTGTTGTAGCCATACCAGAACAAGACAGCTTGGCTAGGGGCACAGTGGGTTCTGGAGAACATCTTCAATAGAACCCAGTTCAATACCCAGTTCCTTGAGCCATTTCTTAATATCATGAGGAATGAATCAAATTGGCTGAAGAATGGGATCTGTGATGCTGGGGACCTCAGGAGGAGGCTGAGATGGATCATCTACTCATCATTCTGGCTTGAAGATTTTTGCAAATGCTTCAGCCTTATCTTTTGCACTGATGAGATGTGCTCCTCCATTATTGAGAATAGTGATATTTGTGGAACCTCCTTCTGTTAATAGTTTAATTGTCCACTGCCAATCATAACTGGGTATGGCAGAACTTACCAAGCTTTTATCTAATCCATTGGTTGTGGGATTACTTATTACTGTCTATTACATATTGCTTCTGATATTTTTAACGCATGTAGTCCTGTGTTGTAGATTCACCTGGTTATTTTTAGATATGCTTGGCATTACTTCTGTCATATCCTTCTGCACTCTTCATTGAACTAGGTTTCATCTCTTGGCTTGTAATAATGCAGGATTGAGTAGAACTCTCTGGCTGCTGATGTCCCACGAAGTCTCATGGATTACTGGTTTTGAGCTAATAGATCTGTTCTTAATCTATCCAACTTAGCACATTTGTAGTGCCACACAAAAATGTGGAGGGAATGCCTGGGTAAAGACAGGGGACTTCATTTTCACAAGGACTATGCAGTGGTCACTCCTACCAATGCTATCATGTGCAGATGTGTATGTATCAGATAGACTGGTGAGAATAAAGTCTGGCAGGCTTTTCCATCTTATGGGGTCCCTCAATATCTGCTGCAGGCCCAATCTGAAAAATATGCCCTTCCGGAGTTAGTAAGCTCATTCGGTAATTTTACTTATAAAGCACTGTTTGTGATGGACGCTGAAGTCCCCTACCTTGAATACATTCAAGTAAGTTTGTCTTATTTGAAAAATGACACAATAATCTTTTAAGTCCACTTGAGAAGACAAATAAACATACTCTTTATTAAACATACTCTATTATTAAACATACTTATTAAACACATTCTGTTTAATAAAGATGACACCTTCAATAGTTCAGATGCCCTCAGTACTGTACATGGGTTCTCAGCCTGAATCTTGTGGTCAATTCACTGGAGTAGGCCTTGAACACAAATTTCTGACTCAGTGATTTGACTGTCGAACAAAACACTATCCAGTAAGCCACAGCTGACAGCCCATGGAGAAAAAGAGAAGGTTTGATATTGTCATTTTAAAAAATCAGCATAAAACAACCTTACTTATTCAAATGGATTGAATCATTCTGTCTAATTGTTTCATTTTTGTCAAGGAGTACTAGTCATTTTAGATTAATGATACAAAATTACATTATTTACAGAATATGTGGTAATGCATTGTATTTGACAGTAAATGTGCAGTATTGTGTAGTTGCAACAACACAAGAAGTTCAGCACAATCTGGGCTACTTGACTGGTGCTCCAACCCATCACCATTCACTCCCTCCATCATTGGTAAGATGCACTGCTTCAATTCACCAAGGCTCCTTTGACAGGATCTTTCAAACTTGTTACCACAAACACCTTGAAGGATAAGGTCAACAGATGCATAGGAACATCACCAACTGCAAGTTCCCTATCCAAATCACACATTGCCCTCATTTGGAACTACATTCCCATTGATTGTCCTGGGTCACAATCCTGGAACTCCCTCCTTAACAGCATTCTGAGTGTACCTACAACATGGACTGCAGGCGTTTCAGGAAGGTAGCTCACTACCACCTCACTAAGTGCAGTTAGGGATGGGTGATAAATGACATCACATTAGTTAACTATTTTTAATATTTTGTGAATTAAATAATGGTTTGAAAATTTATTGTACTTGAATCTTTAAAAATATATTTAACTTAAGGAAGTTTTCATGATTATTGAAGAGATGTATTAAAATTTCACTCTAGTTTGCATTTATTTTGTTGAATTTTGATTAATTTAGTATTTTTTTTTGCAATCTTCTATATAAACCAGTATTCTGATTCTCTAAGAGTTGATAAAAAAATTATAATATTCATCTCTGAGAGACTTGAAATCTGTTGATGACAAAGTTTATATCTTGAATTTGAATGTTTATTTCTTCTGCAAATATTAAATACTACTTGGCAGTGGTACTGACAATATAAGATCACTTACACTGGATAAGATTTAGATTAATTTTATAAATTTATTTATTGCATGATCATAACAGCTGAACTGATCTCTGAGGATGTTTATGCCTCACATAAACCTCTTCCTACCCTAGGTCATCTCACATTATCTGCATATCCCTCTATGGTCTTCACCCTCAGGAATGTGGCTGGTTTCTCATTAAATGTATTTATACTCTCCTCAACTATTTCATGTAGTTTCAAATTCCAAATTCTCACCGCTGTCTGTGTAAAGGTGTCTCTCTGAGTGCTCTTTTGGATTTTTTGGTCACAGTATTATACTCATGGTCTCCAAGTTCTGGTCTCCCTCATAAATGGAAACATCTCTACATCTACCCCATCATAATCATTTGCTATTTCAAAGAAATAATTTAGACTTCTCCTCAACAAGTTCTGCTTTCTGGAGAAATAAGGCCAATAACAGGGGTTTACATTCAAGGGGATCATTCTCCACCATTTCTGCCACACCTAATATGCCACTACCAAACATACTACCCCTGACCTCCCCTTTCAGCATTAAGAAGGAACCATTCCCACCATGATACCTCAGTCCACTCCTCTGACTCACCCCAATGCCATTCTCTCCCTTCCAATAGTCCCTTTGCATGCAGAGGAAAGAAGTGCAATGTCTGTATATTATCTCTTATTTTCTGGTCCTTCAAGATTTTGACACTCCTTCCAAGTGAGACACTGATTAGTTTTTAACTCTGTGAAGGATGCTGTTTTCACTGTTCATAGTTTGATGTCAGTTTATGTTAGGGAAAAGAATTGACATCTCCGGTTTGAAAATTTGAACACATGGGTAGTTCTTCTATAAAGCAATGGTTGCGTTCTTGTGTAACCCCGCTTATAGAAAAATTAGAAACAGCTTCTAAAGTATTGGTGATGTAATCACATTAGGGGCAACACGTTTTAAAGGTTTGAACCATAGAAACAGTGTCCCCAATTTGTCAATCACAATACAGTGAATTTGCATAAATGATACACGCGTTATAGCAGAACGACCTGTGCAAACAAGCACTGTGTCCTCAGGAACATAAAGACAGCAGGAGGCCATTCAACTCCATTGAGTAAACTGTTCTTTTACTCGAATAATATCTGCTGTACATGTGCATAAAGAGCAGAATGTTGTGACCCTGTTGGTGGCATTGCAGGAGGCAGGAGGGACATTTAATACGATATGGTGCTATATTTTCTCTAACTTATTTTCTTCCCAGATAACCAAGGACCATGTGTCCGATTTCTGCAAGCTGGAGACTGTGTGTGTGTGTGAGCGTGTGCTCACAGTGCCTGCACAGCTCAGAGGGAACATTGGTAGGATATGAGTGCACCTGATCCCCACTGCCTTACCACCTCCACCAGAAGTAAATTGTGGGTGGGAGGGTACATGGTCAATTTTACTTGCTATCAAATGAAATCCTCAAATGGCCAATCAAGGGCCTCAGACAACCAGCACTGAAATTAGGCAAAGAGAAAAAGATTAGACAATTGTAGGTCCATTTAAAGGGAGAAACAAAGATGTTATAATGGGCAACAAAGATGTGGCAGATCAATTAAATACACATTTCAGTGCTGTCTTCACAAGCAAAGACACAAATAATGTCCCAAAAATATTGAGGAGTCTATGTCTAGTGAGAGCGAGAAACTGAATGAAACCAGTATTAATAGGGAAATAGTGAGGGGAGGTTTACAGGGTAAAGGCCAATAAATTCCCACACATTGATAATCTACACCCCAGAGCACTTAAAGAATTGGCCCTAGAAATAGCGGATGTATTGATGGTCTTCTGCCAAGATTCTATAGTCTTTGAAACAGCTCTCATGGATTGGTAGCTAATGGACCCTGACTCTAAATAAAAGGTGACAGGGAGAAAACAAGGAATTACAGACTGGTTAACCTAACATTGTTAGGAGGAAAAATGCTAGCGTCTATGATAAAAGATTTAGTAGCAGATTAATAGCACTTGGAAAACAGTGTCAGAATTGGATAGAGCATGGATTTAGAAAGGAGAAATCAGGCTTGACAAATCTACTGAAGTTTTTCAAGCATTAACTAGAAGAGTTGATAAGGGGGAGCTGGTGGATAAGTATATAAGGAATAGGAACAGGCGTAGGCCATCTGGCCTGACAAGCCTACTCTGCCATTCAATAAGATCGAGGCTGATCCTTTCATGGACTCCAGTCCCCTTACCCACCTGCTCAGCACAGCCCTGAATTCCTTTACTGTTCAGAAATCTACCTCTCTTTGCCTTGAAAACGTTCATTGAGGTAGGTTCAACTACTTCACTGGGCAGGGAATTCCACAGATTCACATCCATTTGGGTGAAGAAGTTCCTCCTCAACTCAGTCCTAGATGTGCTCCCCCTTATTTTGAGGCTATGCCCCCAAGTTCTAGTTTCACCCACCAGAAGAAGCAACCTCCCTGCTTTTATCTTGTCTATTCCCTTCATAATTTCATATGTTTCTATAAGATCCCCACTCATTCTTCTAAATTCCAAAGAGTATAGTCCTAGTCTATCCAATCTCTCCTCAGAAGTCAACAGTCTCAATTTCAGAATCAACCTAGTGAACCTCCATTGCACCCCATCCAGTGCCAGTACATCCTTTCTCAAGTAAAGAGAGCAAAACTGTACACAGTACTCCAGGTATGGCCTCACCAGCACCCAATACAGCTGCAACATAACCTCCTCTAGCAATGAAAGACAATATTCCATTTGCTTTATTTATTACCTGCTGTATTTGTAAACCAACATTTTGTGATTCATGCACACAGATCTCTCTGCATATGATGCTGCAATGATTCACCATTTAAGTAACAGTGCTTTATTTGGTGAAAACAGAAACTAACTAAAGAAGAAATACTTACAGAATACAATGTCATGGTATGCCGCTCCCGGAAACAGTGATCTCTGCTTGCGCGTGCGCAGAAAACAACGGTGTGGTACCCCATTCCCGAGAACAACGATCTTGCACATTCATGTGCAGAACACAACCAGCGATTTCTGCATGCAATCACAGAACCCAAGAAACCGTCTTTGCAGGCTTTTGTTGTACACATCATCCAGACGATAAAAACTGCTGTATCTGTTGTTCGGGGAGAGATGGCGTGGTCAAGTTCTGCTGTTAGCGTCAGAATCACGCTGCAACTCCCAAAAGCTTCTGATTTAATAAATTTGATTGACTTGCTTCTAAATTTGAATTTTATTAATTTTACTACAACATTTGGATTTTCAGAAGGCTTTTGATAAGGACCCCCATAACAGATTAGCATATAAAATTAAAGTGCATGGAGATAGCATACTGACATGGATATAGTGTCAGACAGGAAACAAGAAACAAGAATAAACAGGTCTTTTGCCAAGTGGCAGGCAATGACTCATGGGGTACCACAGGGATCAGTGCTCCCCCAGATTGAACTGAATGAAGGAGAATTTCAAATACTGAGGCTTTCTAATGAGATGAGAACATCTCTGTTTTTGTGAGTCCAAGGACCCAACATTTCTGCTGATATTTATAAGTTGTTTGGTCCAAGGGGAAAAGATATTTTTATCTGACCTCTGCCAAAGTAGAGCTCAACTAAACTGTCTGGCTCCCGTTCCAGAATGTCCAAACTCATCACATTCAAAGCAGCAAAGGTAAAGATAATTGTTCAAGAAGAGGATAGGAGTGAAACCTGCTGTTGATTAATGAAATTAGTGTTTTCATTTCATAACTGCTGTGATATTTACAGCAATCAGAGTCAGCCAGGGACTATGACAGCAGATCAGCTTGATGACATCTCTCAGTTTACAAACTGAATTATTTTTAGCAAGACACAACAGCATCATGTGAGAAGCTCATGTACACAAGTCAAAGGGTCACAAAGCAACAACAGCCATTCAGCCCATCAGTGTTTGTTTGATCCTTTGAAAGTGCTATCCATTAGTGCTGCTCCTCTGCTCTCTTCCCATTCTTTGCTTCCTTGGGAAGCACTTCCCTTCACAAGAATATATAACACAGACTAAACAAGTTAGAATCAGTAATGCTGTTTTTCAGAAATGAATGTGTGGTTTCAAAGATGGAGGTTAACAGTCCCAATAAAAGACAATGCTATAGCTTCTTGAACCGTCCAACTGTTTCAAACTCTTTCAAAAATGGACGCCAGTTTGATAAAAGCACACCTTCTACTGAAGTATGTCCAATCTTATAATTATGAAACCATGTGAAGACAAGCTACTAAGCACTCCTGCATTAATTGCTAATTTGTTGATTTGGTAAGCCTGTGGTAACATTCTCTGGACCTGGGTTTGAATCCTGCCATGACAGATAGTACAATTTGAATTTCATTAAGAATTTGGAATTAAGAGTCTAATGGTAATCATTAATCAATTGTCAGGAAAAAAGAAATCCCATCTGTTTCAATAATGTCCTTGAGGAAAAGAAAGTGCCATCATTACCTTGTCTGGCCTAACTATGAAACCCGGCCAATAGCATTGTGGTTGACTATTAACTATTCTCTGGGCAATAAATGCTGAAGTAGCCAGCAATGCCCTCATCCTGTGAACAAATAAGCAAAAAAAAAAAAATCAGTGGGGAGTATTTTACAGACAGTATTCATAACTCTGTTGGATTCAAAATTGTTATCAAAACATTGTTGAATCACATTTCTAAACTGGAGATAGGACAATTTTAATAAGGTCAGGTATGATTTGGCCAGAGTGGATTGGGAGCAGATATTCTTGGGTAAATCTGTGTCACAGCATTGGGACGCATTCAAGAAGGAGACAGGGAGAATACAATTCTGAGGGATGGAATTAATTGTAGAGGCAGAGATTAGTCAAAAACAGTCAGCATGGTTTTGAAAAAGAGAGGTCGTGTCTGACCAACCCGATTAAATTTTTCAAAGAGGTGATCAGATGCATAGATGAGGGCCATGCATTCAACATCAGCAAGGCTTTTGATAAGCAAAGGTAAGCGCCCATGGGATCCAAGGAAATTTGGCTAAGTGGATCCAGTGTTGTCTGAGTTGCACGAAGCATAGTGTGATAGTTGAGCAGTGATTTTGTGACTGGGAACCTTTGTCCACTAGGATTTCACAGCAATTAGTATTAGATTCCTTGGAGTTTATACTATATATAAATGATTTAGACTAGAACGTAATAGGATTGTGGATAGTACAAAATTTGGTAATGTGCTAAATAGTGAGGAGGGTAGTTTTAGATTACAGGATGATATAGATGGGCAGGTTCTGGATTAGAGGTGCTGGAAAAGCACAGCAGTTCAGGCAGCTGTATTCCTGATGAAGGGCTTTTGCCCGAAACATAGATTTTACTGCTCCTCGGATGCTGCCTGAACTGCTGTGCTTTTCCAGCACCTCTAATCTAGAATCTGGTTTCCAGCATCTGCAGTCATTGTTTTTACCTAGATGGGCAGGTTAGCTGGGCTGATCAGAGGAATATGGAATTCGATCTGAATAAATGTGAGGTAATGTAGTTGGGCTGGAGAAATAAAGCAAAGGAGTACGTGATGAACAGTAGGACCCTGGGAAGCACCAAAGATCAGAAGGACCTTTGATATGCATGCCCACCTGTCCCTTAGGGTACCAGGACAAGTAATAAAGCATTCAAGAATGGAATACTTGCCTTTGTTAGTTGAGGACTAGAGTTTAAGAGCAGGAAAATTATGTTCAAACTGCATAAAAATTCGATTGCTAGAGTATTGCGTGCAGTTCTAGAATCCACATTATAAGAGGAGATATGATTGCATCGGATAAGATGCAAAGGAGATTTAACGGGATGTTGCCAGGACTGGAGAGCTTTGGTTATGCAGAGAGCTTGGAGAGACTGGGGTTGGTTTTCTTGAAATCCTCATAACATTTAAGGGACATTTAGATGTGCAATTGTGATGCCAAGGCATGCAAGGCTATGGGCCAAGTGCTGGAAAATAGAATTAGAATAGTCAGGTGGTTATTTTTGACCAGCACAGACTTAATGGATTGATGGTCCATTTTCTGTGCTGTAGATCTCTATGGCTCTATGGTTCAAATAATTAGGTCATTAACTTCAAAGTCCACTGATTGTACAGTATGAGTGAATTTCCCAGCAAAGAAATGAAAGATGTAGATGCCAGTAAGTTTACATTTTCCTTCGTAATTCTCACTGTTGGTTTATTCTGTACTTTATATCTCAAATGTGCAGAGCTAATAATAGATTCAGTGCATTTGGCAGGTTTTGTGACAGTATTTTAAAATATTTGCTCCATGCTTACAACTTTAGCTTCCAATAACTTACACAATGTATTTATTTTTGCCTAGTCCATACCTAGGTTTAACCAAACAAACACAATGGGCATCAATGGTTAAATAGACTCACATAATTGGACACAGAACACTACTTACAAAGGAGATTCAGAAAAATAATTATTAGCAAAAAAAATTTCAAAAAAGTGAAGTGATATAATCTGCAGGGCTATGGGCCCAGATCTAGAAGGTGGGACTTGACTGAATAATTCACTTTTGGCTGACAAGGACACAATGGGCCGAGTAGCCTCCTTTTATGCTGTAAAACGTTGTGGTTAATTAAATATGACATCACATATCATTTAAAAAGAGACCTCAGGATGTCCCAAAGTGCTTTACACCAACAAAGTACTTTTGAGGTGTTCTGTTCTAATGCAGAATTTCATTGAATGTGCAGCACAGTAACAGGTCAGTTGATATAACTTGTTTCATTTGGACATTGGTAACCATGAACTTCATGTTTATCCCTGGCTATACTTGGCGAGGTACTAAAATTGCCTTCTAAAGATCGCTGATGAGAGGTCTCTTTCATTTTATCACAGGTGAATGTTGGATGGATTTACAAGTTGATATACAGCCAGTTGGACTGCATAAGGATGATACCTCCTTGGTTATCAAGACCTGGAGTAAGACTTTGTACCCTAAGCTACTGGCTCACAAGCAGGTGCAGTGATTGGAACCAGGTTGATCTCATTAACTACAAGGTTCTTGATCAGGGTTGTTAACTTGTGCCAATCAAAAACGCCTTGGCTGACTGATATGACCAAAACATTTGGGCACCATGGCACGTGGAGTGTTTATTTCCCCCTCCAGTTCTATTTTGATCCCTGCCCTCCCCTTCGCCTTTTGATCACTTAAACATTGCCCTTTAATGACAAGGGCACTGCTTGTCCCTGGCCACTTGTGTGTTTCCTTTCTTCCTGGTGGTGGAATATAAATAAAGATTTCTGCACTTGTTGTTCTTCACTGTGTCCTATACCTGTACACACATGACATGGATGCTGGGGAAAAACAAGCAATACTGCTGTTAGTCGGTAGTGTTTATATGAAGCAAAAAAAGGAATGATTTAGAATCCTAAAAAACAAAAAACAATATATAACCAAGAGATTATTGCTCGCCCTGGGCTTTGCTTGTCACTGGTTCATTGGCCGCACAGGTGTCTTTTCTGGTGGTGGAATGTTAATAAAGTTATTTTCACTTGGTGTTTTCACTGTATCTTGCACCTGCACACACACAAACATGGGTGCTGAGGAATATGAGCACTACTGCTGTATGGCAGTAGTGCTGGGGTGGGGCGGGGGGGGGAGTGCAATGAAAAAATATATAAACAGGAGATTAGAATCTTCCCAGTTCAGAGGGAAAAAAATATACAGCCAAGAGATTAGAATCTCCTCAGTTGAGGACTGACGCCGAGCTGGCTGGCTACAGCCAGTGTGTACTGCTGTTGGTTTTGTTTTTCAGGGACCTGATTCCTGAACTGGCTGATCTACACAACCAGTTTGTTACTGGTACTCCTGTTAGGAGGACTGGTTTTTGAACTGGCTGATCTTCACAGTCAATATGCTACAGATGTATTTCACTTCTCATTAGGGAACTGGTGTTTCACTGACTGGTTACAGCCTGTGTGTTATTCTTTTTGTTTTACTTTGAGAGAAGGACTATACTGATTTTGTGGCAGGGCTTAGCCTTAGCACTCTGTTTTTAGCGTCTGTACTTTCCTTTTTGCATGTGTTTTCACTTTTTGGTGTTTGGACTGAGCTTTTGTGAGTCAACTGCACCTTTCCAGATGTACTGTTCCTCTGTGGGTAGGCTTCCAGTAGAATTCAGCATTGCACCCTTATTCTCAGCACGTACAAGTACAAGTTTTCAAACGTTCCAAGAAGCCTAGTGGCTAATGCTGTTACGTTGAGCCACCTCCAACTGGCAGATACTCCACCGGTCTCTCTCCTGGAAGTGTCTGTTTGGTTAAAACTTTCTGGACACCCTTCCAGTCACCGTGAACAATATCCAACTGTGGACACAAAAAAGATCTTGTCCTAGCAAAACTAAAACCGCTGGTGGGAGTAGGGGATTGCAACCAGGATTGAAACCTTTTTGGACCCGGCGAGACCAGTTCACGAAGAAGATGACATATTAGTGTGGGGGAGCAGGGTGATTGTCCCAAGTAAAGGTCACCACCAGATACTGGTTGAACTCATCAGGGATATCCAGGGGTTTCTAAGATGAAAATGCTGGCGAGAAGCAATGACTGGTGGCCAGGGAGGATGCCAACACAGCTGCATTGGAAGAATAGTGCTCAGAGTTCCAGCAAGGACAAAAATTGCCACCAACAGCACCCCATATTCATTGGGCATGGCTGGGTAAACCCTGGACTCAGTCACATGTCGAATATGCCAGTCCTTTTATGGGCTCAGTGTTTCTGGTCATTGTGGATGCACATTCAAAGTGGTTAGATGTGTATAAAGTTCATACAGCAAACTCAGGGATGATGATTGAGAAGCTGCGAGCATCGTTCATGATACACGGACTTACGCTAGTACTGATCACGGACAATGGGACGTTATTTACCAGCAGGAAATTCAAATATATCCTGAAATTCAATGGCATTCGGCACATAAGAATAGCTCCGTACCATCTGTCCAATGGTCTCTTAGACAGAGCAGTCCAAACATCGAAGGCAGGCTTAAAGAAACTGTCCCAGTTCCTGTTTGATTATAGGACCATCACACACACAACAATAGGGAGAGCTCCAGCAGAACTGCTAATGGAAAGAAGACTCTGCACCAGGTTAAACCTGATATTTCCAGATGGGGGGAGAGGGTGAAACAGAAGCAAGAACATCAATGCCAGCCTCCTCGAAGTAAGAGAAACAATTTAATTCAGGGGATGACGTTTTGTGCCAGAACTATGGAAATGGCCCTGTATGGGTATGAGGTGAGGTTGACGTGAGGTCAGGTCCCGTGACTTACAAAGTTCGGGTAGGTGATACCGGCCTGAACAAACACATGGATCACCTGAAAGCCATTACCTCACAAATGGGGCAGGAGGTAAACATATCTGGCCCCTCAGAACAGCCCGAAGGCCCATATGAAACCGTAGGTGCTCTCCCTCCATCTAGTGTCGAGGATACCTCCGAGTCTGAAATGGATGCAGCCTTGATAATGTTGCTGCTGGAGGAAGAGGAGAAGACTCTTCTGAGATTTTCCGAATGCAAGAGATGGGCCACGGTCCGGTACATGCCGCCTGTATCTGAGTCCGCGCGGAGGAAACGGACCTGGGCCGAAAGCAACACAAGAGAAGCTACAAGCAAAAGACCTAGCCAACATCCCTGGACTTGGGGTGGGGGAGAGTTGTAGTGATTGGGACCAGGTTGACCTTGTTAACTATGAAGTTCTTGATTGAGGTTGTTAACCTGGGCTCATCAGGAAAGCCTTGGCTGACCAATAGAACCAGGAGATTAGAATCTCCTCAATTGAGGACTGGCTCCTGGCTGGCTGGCTGACCACAGCCAGTGTACAGTGCACCAGTAAATAAAGGGTGACTTGGTTACAGGATATCGGCTTCTGTGCATTTATTTCACAGGGCTGCTGATCACTGTAGCATGAAGCATTCCCAAATTATGTCAGTATTTACAGTCAAAACAAGTCTTCTCCCATTTGACTTTGTTTAACTCCATCAGTGTAAATTCTTATTCTTTATATTGAACACACCAGTTTAGAAATCTAATTAGATGTCAGGCAGGAATGGAGAAGATTGCATGGCATAACCACAGAAGGAGCGGTGCCAATTAATTCTTCCATGATCTCATTCTGTGTGGGTGAAGCTTAATAGGCTCTGCTGTACACAGAAATGAAGTGACTAGGAACTGCAGGAAAACAGAGTAAGTGCTTGTCAGTTGTACCTCCGTTGCTAAAATTCTCACCTCTGGGGCACAGGATCTTGGACTCAATACAGCCGTACTCCGGAGACTTGAGTCCAAAATCCAGTCAGATGCTATCTTTAAAACAAGGTCCTGTCTGCTCTCTCAGTTGGATATAATTCAACAGAGGAGCTCTCCTGGTGACAACACTTCAAAAATATTTTGTTGGCTATAAAGCACTTTTAGATGTCCTGAAGCCATACCAGCAGCATTTCTGCATCTCTCTGCCAATAAGACAATGGATAGTCATAAAGATTAACTGTTTAGTTCAACAATTTTTCGACAGAATTTTGATTTGCAGTTTTGTTTTAGACCAGTATTATATTTGTATGTCATTTCCGCCAACTCTCTGCCCTTTTAACTTCATCTAAATTTTTATCACCACAACTGGTGATAAGCATTTATTATTTTCCTCTTTCATTTCATCATACTATTTTGTTTTTGTTTTGCAGTTTCTTCTTCTACCTCCTCTATCTATTCACTACTTTATTTACAGCTTACAATTACATGTCTGAGGAGATGTAGAGCTGCAGCAAAATGTGGTAACTCACCAAACCTCACATGTGGTTACAAAGCTGGATTGGAAATGAAACTGGCTGAATGATAGGAAACTTACAGTATTGGTCAATGGATATTTTTTGGGCTGGAAGAAGGTTTGTAGTGGAGATCCCCAGAAGTTGGTATTAGGACCTTGCTTCATTAATTATCTGGATTTTGGTGTGTAGAGGGTAATTTCAAAGTTTGCAGATGACATAAAACTTGGAAGGATTATAAACTGTAAGGAACTCCAAAAAGACATTGACAAATTGGTTGAAAGGTGGCAGGTGAGGTTCAATGCACTGAGATGCATTCAATGTATTCAATGCAGTGTGAGGTGATGCATTTGGATAGGAAGAAAATTGAAAGTCAATATAAAAGAGGGGGTACACTTCTAAAGGGGGTGCAAGAACAGAGGTACCTGAGTAAATATATACACAGATCATTGAAGGAGGCAGAACAGGGTGGAGAGAGCAGTTAATAAAACATACAGTGTCCTCAGCTTTATTAATAGGGGCATAGAATAAAAGATCAGGGAGGTGAATTTTGTATATGTACAAGACACTTGTTAGCCCTCAGTAGACAAGCAGGAGGCTGGAAGAACATAGCTAGCCAGACAGCATCAGGATGTGGAGAAGTCGACGTTTCAAGTATAATGTTTCTTCAGAAATGGAAGTGGTGTAGAGGGAGCTGCAGATAAAGAGGGAGGGGGTGGTCTTTGGGGGAAGCGGGGCAGACAAAAAAACTGCAGATTCTGGAATCCAAAGTAGACGAGCAGGAGGCTGGAAGGCAAGTGATCAGCTCAAGTATTGTATACATTGAGGGTGTATACAATGTATTACATACATTGTGCCACAATGTACTGGACAGAATGCAGAAACAATTTGGAGAATGCAGAATGGTTCCTGAAATGAGGAACTTCAGTTACGAGAATAGATTGAGGAATTTGGAACTGCTCTCCTGGGAGAGAGAAAGACTGAGAGGATACTTGCTTGAGATGACCAGCCCCAAGCCGTGGTCCACATAGATTAGATTAGATTAGATTACATTACAGTGTGGAAACAGGCCCTTCGGCCCAACAAGTCCACACCGACCCGCCGAAGCGTAACCCACCCATACCCCTACATTTACCCCTTACCTAACACTACGGGCAATTTAGCATGGCCAATTCACCTGACTTGCACATCTTTGGATTGTGGGAGGAAACCGGAGCACCCGGAGGAAACCCACGCAGACACGGGGAGAACATGCAAACTCCACACAGTCAGTCGCCTGAGGCGGGAATTGAACCCGGGTCTCTGGCGCTGTGAGGCAGCAGTGCTAACCACCGTGCCACCGTGCCGCCCACATAGGTACCAACGACATATAGAAAGAGGGGTAGGGATGTAAGGCAGGATTTCAGGGAGTTAGGGTGGAAGGTGAGAGTGAGAACAAACAGAGTTGTTATCTCTGGATTGTAAACCATGCCATGTGATAGTGAGGCGAAGAACAGGGAGAGATATCAGCTGAACACGTGGCTGCAGGGATGGTGCAGGAGGGAGGGTTTCAGGTTTATGGATAATTGGGGTTCATTCTGGGGAAAATGGGACCTCTATAAACAGGACGGGCTTCACTTGAATCAGAGGGGTACTAATATCCTGAGTTGAAAATTTGCTAGTGCTATTCGGATGGGTTTAAACTAGCTCAGCAGGGGGTTGGAAACCTGTGCTATAGTTGCAGTGCACAGGAGGATGAGAGTAGGGAGGACATGGACAGGATTTCATGGTCACAGGAGTGTGTTGGCAGACAGCAAACTGGTTTGAAGTGAGTCCACTTCAACGCCAGGAGAATCCGGAATAAGATAGGTGAGCTTGCAGCATGGATAGGTACCTGGGACTTCGATGTTGTTGCTATTATTGGGACATGGATAGAGCAAGATCAGGAATGGATGTTGCAGATTCCAGAGTTTAGAGGTTTCATTAAGATCAGGGAAGGTGGTAAAAGAGGGGGAGGTGTGGCTTTGTTAGTCAAGGATGATATAATGGTGGCTGAAAGAACATTTGATGAGGACTCATCTACTGAGGTGGTATGGGCTGAGGTTAGAAACAGGAGAGGAGAGGTCACACTGCTGGGGTTTTTTTATGGGCCTCCGCAAAGTTCCAGGGATGTGGAGGAGAGCTGGCAAATCAATTCTGGGCAGGAGCAAAAGGAACAGGGTGGTCTTTATGGGGGCTTTTAACTTCCCCAACATTGATTGGAAATGTATAACTCTAGTACATTGGATGGATCAGTTTTTGTCCAATGTGTACAGGAGGGTTTCCTGACACAGTATATCGAAGGGCCGACAAGAGGGGAGGCCACACTGGATCTGGTAATGAACCAGGCCAGGTGTTTGATTTAGTGGTAGGTGAACACTTTGGAGAGAGTGACCATAATCCAGTTACATTCAGTTTAGTGATTGAAAGGGATAGGTACATGCGACAGGGCAAGAGTTATAGATGGGGGAAGACAATTATATGATTAGGCAATACTTATGAGGCATAGAATGGGGCAGCAAAATGCAGGGGACAAGGACAATTGAAATATGGAGCTGGTTTAAGGAACAGATATTGCGTGTCTTTGATAGGTATGTCCCTGTTAGGCAAGGAGGAAGTGGTAAGATAAGGGAACTGTGGTTTACTAAAGAAATTGCATCTCTTGTTAAGCGGAAGAGGGAGGCTTATGTGACGTTGAAGCGAGATGGTTCAGATGAGGCGATGGAGAGTTACAGATTAGCAAGGAAGGATTTAAAGAGAGAGTTAAGACAAGCAAGAAGGGGACATGAGCAGTCTTTAGCAGGCAGAATAAAGGAGAACCCTAAAGCTTTCTACAGATATGTGAGAAATAAAAGGATGACGAGGGTAGAAATAATGCCAGTCAAAGACAGAAGTGGGAATTTGTGTGTGGATCCTGTGGAGATCGGAGAGGTGCGAAACGAATATTTCTCATCTGTTTTCACTCAGGTAAAGGAGAATATTGTAGAGAAGAAGACTGAGATACGGGCTATTAGGCTTGAAAGGATTGAGAGTTTAGTAAGGAGGAGGTGTTATCAATTCTAGAAGGTGTGAAAGTAGATACATTCTCTGGGCCGGATGGGATTTTTCCAAGAATTCTCTGAGAAGCTAGGAAGGAGATGGCTGAGCCTTTGGCCTTGATCTTTGAGTCGTCATTATCTACAGGTTTGGTACCAGAGGGCAGGAGGATTGCAAATGTTGTTCAAGAGGGCAGTAGAGATAACCCAGGTAATTATAGACCAGTGAGCCTTACGTCTGTTGTAGGAAAGGTTTTGGAAAGGATTCTAAGAGCTTGGATTTATAATCATCTAGCAAGCAACAATTTAATTGGAAATAGTCAAAATGGATTTGTCAAGGACAGGTCGTGTCTCTTAAAGAGATTTTTGAGAAGGTGGATGAGGGTAGTCCATGACAAGGTGTACATGGACTTCAGCAAAGCCTATGACAGGCTACTGGAGAAAATGCGGAGGCATGAGATTGAAGATGATTTAGCAGTTTGGATCAGAAACTGGCTTTCTGTAAGAAGGCAATGAGTGGTGGTTGATGGAAAATATTCAGCCTGGAGTTTGGTTACTAGTGGTGTTCCACAAGGATCTGTTTTGGGACTATTGCTGTTTGTTATTTTTATAAACGACTGGGACACAGTGGATTGGTTAGTAAGTTTGCAGATGATACTAAAGTCAGTGGAGTGGTAGACAGTGTGGAAGAGTGTTGCAGGCTGCAGGGAACTTAGATAAATTGCAGAACTGGGCTGCAAGATGGTAAATGAAGTTCAATGCAGATAAATGTGAGGTGATTCACTTTGGGAAGAATAACAGGAAGGCAGATTACTAGGCCAATGGAAAGATTCTTGATAGTGTGGATGTGCAGAGGGATCTCAGTGTCCATGTACAAAGATCCCTGAAAGTTGCCACCCTGTTGATAATGCTGTTAAGAAGGCATACTGTATTTTTAGTTTTATTGGTAGGGGATTGAGTTTCAGAGCCGTGATATCATGCTGCAACTGTACAAAACTCATTTGGAGTATTGTTTGTAGTTCTGATCGCCCCAGGAAGGATGTGGAAGCATTGGAAAAGGTGCAGAGGAGATTTACCAGGATGTTGCCTGTTATGAAGTGAAGCGAATGTGTTATGAGAAAAGGTTGAGGGACTTGGGTCAGTTCTCGTTGGAGAGATGGCGGCTAAGAGGTGATTTAATAAAGACCTACAAGATGATCAGAGGATTAGATAGGGTGGACGGTGACAGTCTTTTCCCTAGGATGATGATATCTGCTTGTACGAGGGGGCATAGCTGCAAATTGAGGGGTGATAGATTTAAGACGGATGTTAGAGGTAGGTTCTTCACTCAGACAGTGATAATGGCATGGAAAGCCCTGCCTGCCAATGTAGTTAACTCGGCCACATTAGGGAGATTTAAACAATCCTTGGATAAGTAGATGGATGACGATGGAATAGTGTAGGGGGATGGGCTTAGATTAGTTCACAGGTCAGTGCAACATCGAGGGCCAAAGGGCCTGTTCTGTGCTGTATTGTTCTATGTTCTATGAGGTTTTCAAAATCATAAGTGGGCTAGATAAAGTAGATAGGGAGATGCTTTTTCCGCTTGCAAAAGAAACAAGAGTGAGATGGTGTGGATTTAAAGTGATATGCAATGAAGCAAGGGTGATGTCAGCACAACCTTTTTCAGGTAGGGTAGAGAACACACTATTTGGACATGTGGCAGCAGGTTCAAATGAGACAACAATTCAAAAGGGCATTGGATAATTAGTTAGATAGAGATAGTGTGCAAGAGTATGGGGAAAGCAGGAGATTGGCACTAGGTACTGTTCCTCGTTCGAAGAGCTGTTGCAGGCACAATGGGTTGAATTGCCTCCTTCTGCACCACAACAATTCAATGATTCTGTGACATGTGACCTCAGCCTTGATGTCCTCTTTAAGACTCAAAAGCCTTTCCTTCTGCAACTTTATTATTTTTGAAAATTTTTTTTAGCATTTACATCCTTTCTTTAGAGTCAGTCATGGAGATATACAGCACAGACACAGACCCTTAGGTCCAACTCATCCATGCCAAACAGATATCCTAAATTAATCTAGTCCCATTTGCCAGCATTTGGCGCATAACCCTCTAAATCTTTCCTATTCATATACCAATCCCGATGCCTTATAAATGTTGTAGCTGTACCAACCTCCACCACTACCTCTGGCAGATGATTCCATATACATACCACCTTCTGCATGAAAATGTTGCCCCTAAGGTCCCTTTTAAACTTTTCCCCTCTCACCTTCAATTTATGCCGTCTAATTTTGGACTACTCCACCATAGGGAAAATATCTTGTCTATTCACCCTATCCATGCCCCTCATGATTTTATAAACCTCTATAAGGTCACTCCTCAGTTAAAGGAAAATAACCCCAGTCTATTCAGCCTCTCCCTTTAGCCCAAACCCTCCAACCCTGGCAACATCCTCGTAAATCTTTTCTGAACCCTTTCAAGTTTCACAACATCCTTCCCATAGCAGGAAGACCAGAACTGCACACAGTATTCCAAGAGTGGCCTAACCAATGATCTGTATAGCTGTAATATGACCTCCCAACTCCTATACTCAATGCACTGACCAATAAAGACAAGCGTTCAGGAGAGATAACCACTCTGCAAAGAGAGTTGTCATCTGAAAAGATAAGGCTAATCATTCAAGAAGATTAGAAAATTTTTGACTTGAACAGGGATAACTGGAAGATTATTTTATCAGAAAGTCACATACCTCATATGACAGTATATCAACATGCACAGGGGCTACATGGAGAAGTACACTTTCAAGAAATTTGTTATGCAGGAAGGAAGGGCTTGTATTTCTATGGTTTCTTTCATGTTCTCAGCATCTTCCAAAGCACTTTACAGCTAATAAAGTACTCTGGAAACACAAGCATTATTGTCATGTAGGAAAGGCAGCAGCAAATTTGTGCACAACAATGTTGAGAATTTGTTTATCTATCTTTAGCTATTGGTTTAGGCAGGGATGAGTGGAAACTTGATTTAACATCTCATCCAAACAATATGCAAAGTTAGAACTCAGAAGCAGAAGTGGACCATTTTGCCCTTCAATTCTTCCCCACATCAAATAAGATCAAGGTTAATATGGTTGTAGTCTCAACTCCACATTTCCGTCTGCCTACCACAAACCTTGACTCTCTTGACAATCAACTGGAGTCTATAAATGTGAGAATTTCTTTTAAACAAAATATTGGATGTGCTGGACTGTTACAACATCTTGGCCAGAATCTGCACATGAACAACAGGTTAACTTTTCAGGATGTGACCATTCTTTGGAATGTTTATCCTATTTTACAAAATCTTCCATCGCCCTTTGGAAACAAAGAAAATCACTCAGCACCTCTAATGTTTCGCACTGTCTTATTGCTGCATTGGTAGTCCCTGGAGTGGGACTTGAACCTACAATTGTTTTGTTGTGTGCCTGGGATTTTGGGACTGTTTAGGCTCCCAAAAGAATGCTGCTGAAGGCCATGGAACATTCTGCAAGAACTTTATATTTACAACTTGATATAATCACACATTATCTTCATAAGACGTTAGAGCTTTTGTTTCTTTCTAGATCTCATGACTTAACCACGTGACTCTGACACTCTTACTATAATCTTACCTGCAATCTTCTTCCCGACCTATCTGCCCCCACCCCCTCTCCGGCCTTTCACCCTCACCCTCACCTCCTTCCACCTATCGTATTCCCAGCCCCCCTCTCCCAAATTCCCTCTCCCCTACCCTTTATCTCAGCCTGCTTGGCACACCAGCCTCATTCCTGAAGAAGGGCTTATGCCCGAAACATCGATTCTCCTACTCCTCGGATGCTGCCTGGCCTGTTGTGTTTTTCCAGCACCACAGTTTTCAACCCTCTTAGTACATCATTGTTATCATGAGCTAAGTTTCTGATGTTAATCCCATTACACTCTGACAACCTTTGGACTCAAGAGGTGGGGTGCTGGCAACTGAACCATGGCTGATGGGTAAGTATTCCCCAGCACATACCTCTAGTAAAGTGAAACAGAAACATTCTCTTACATTCAATATAGGAAGAAATAGTTGTCTTAGTTGCTCCTCTATGAGATCAGAGAACACAAGATAGTTTACCTCTCCTGCACTACAGCTGGATCTGACTGACATCTGAGCACTTGGACTATCAACTATTTCAACTCTGTTAATCTCACAATGACCAAGATGATAAGTCTGGCATAACTTGCCTTTATAATACCTTTGGGGTGCAAATGGGATGGAGTAAATAGTATAACTGAGGTCCATGCAGCCTATAAGTTATTAAATCACAAGTATTCTACTGTCATAACTCCATGAGTTAAGGAAAGCTCTCTTCTATGGAGTTATTGAGGAAATAACCTTTCTGTCTTATTTGCAGTCACTGTACACATTCTCATCCAGATCATACAATTACAACACTGTTTGGTCAAGCTTGAGAAGGTCAGAAACATAAATTGAAAATGGTGGAAAATGTTCAGTGGGTCAGGCAGCATCAGCAGAGAGAGAAAAGCACAGTGTTACTGTTTCAGGTCATGGATCTTTCCTCAGAGCAGGTTATCAATTACAAAGTGTGCCATATTCTACTGGCCAGACAAGTCATTGCTTGTTGCACTGCACTGAGCAAGGGCTCAAATTTCCATCAGGAATTTTTTGCTTATTAGCCAGGAACCCCAGTCAATAATTCTTCCGAAAATACTTCCCCATCAACTCTTTTGCAAGCCAAATCAAGCAATCAGCAGTTAAGTATAATATATGTTTCATAACATCCTTACATCTTACCCTGAAACATAACAACATGATTAGTGTGACGAACCCTAACAGTTGGAGTACCATATGGCATGCTGCAATACCACCAAGCACAATTAATCAGGCACAATGTCAGGGCAATATTTCTAAATAACCCTACAGAAATAAACTGAAAGGTTGTGCAGAAGCTTATCAAGGTTGACAGATACATTTTCATTTCTGTATAGATTGGAGTTGGAGAAAATACAGAATCACTGAAACAGGATCAACCAATGTACATTGTAAATTCATGCCTGAAACCACAATGTTATAACTTCTGATTAACACTGTGCTTTTCCTGCCATTTTTCTATTCCCTCTTCTTGTTGTTTTTGTTAGCTTGCTACCTATTTGCAGTTTGGTCATTTTAAGTTTTGTTTTGATCTCATCCCACTTAACTTCATTCAGACATGGGAGTCAAAGCAAAACTGAAGTTAAAACCTGAACAGGGGGGATCATGGATTGCATTAAAAGATCAACACCTTAATGATAATATTGTTCTTGACAATGTCAACTTGACCAAGGTAAATGTACAATTTTCTAAGGACTCTGGATTAGAGTGGTGCTGGAAAAGCACAGCAGGTCAGGCAGCATCTGAGGAGCAGGAAATCGATGTTTCAGGCAAAAGCCCTTCATCAGGAATGGAGACAGAGAGCTTCCAGGGTGGAGAGATAAATTGGGGTGCTGGAAGGTTGGAACTGGGGTAAGGTGGGGGGGGGAGGGGAAATGAGGAAACTGGTCAAGTCCACATTGATGCCCTGGGGTTGAAGTGTTCCAAGGCAGAAGATGAGGCGTTCTTCCTCCAGGCATCGGGTGGTGAGGGAGCAGCGGTGGAGAAGGCCCAGGACCTGAATGTCCTCGGTAGAGTGGGAGGGGGTGTTGAAATGTTGGGTGACGGAGCGGTGGGGTTGATTGGTGCAGGTGTCCCGGAGATGGTCCCTAAAGCGCTGTGCTAGGAGGCGTCCAGTCTCCCCAATGTAGAGGACACCGCATCGGGAGCAACGGATATATTAAATGACATTGGTGGATGTGCAGGTGAAACTTTGATGGATGTGGAAGGCTCCTTTGCGGCCTTGGATGGAGATGAGGGAGGAGGTGTGGGCGCAGGTTTTGCAATTCCTGCAGTGGCAGGGGAAGGTGCCAGGACGGGAGGGTGGGTTGTTGGGGGGCGTGGACCTGACCAGGTAGTCACAGAGGGAATGGTCTTTGCGGGAAGGGGTGGGGAGGGAAATATATCCCTGGTGGTGGGGTCCATTTGGACATGGTGGAAATGTCGGCGGATGATGTGGTTACAGTGAGGCGTGTGCAGCAGATGCATTAATGGACATGTGAAAACTAAAGAAATAAGTTGCATTTCTGTACCATGCTTCAAGACCTCAGTAAAGTGCCTGTGAAGCAGAACCACAGCCATGATCCAGCAATCGATATGTACAGAGCAAGAGCCCATAGACAATGCTGATGATCCAATAATCTGACTTAATGGTGTTGGTTGAGAGCTTACATTGTCCAGACACTTGGGTCTTTCTCAGAAGAGTACCCTAGGATCTTTTACATTTGGTTAAGGGGTTAGCTGAGGCTTCATGTTAACATCTCATTGGGGAGACAGCCACTGTCCAAGCCATAGAAATGTAGTAACAACTACAAATCCATAGATTCTGGTTTACAAGACAAGACTGAACTTTAAACCCTAGCTAGTACTTACTGATACTTATGGATCAAACAAGTGAGAATAATGTCACTTGTATTATATGTATTGAGTTAGTTGAGGAGTTTACATTGTTGTAGTTTGGTAATGTTAGAGAAAAAATAGTATTTTTTTTATTTCAAAATATACTTTATTCATAGAAATAAATCTTTGGTACTTGTACAATTTGTCATGTCGTTCATAGATATATACATTGCATGTCTTAACATTACAAAGAACAGATTGAATTACTCAAATTTACAGTTATCCTATTTACAGTTCCCTTTATTAACCATCCAGTCTCTTATTATTTAGCTGTGGCTTCAGCAGAACCCACCTACTGAGGTGCCCTGTTAAACTATAGCAAATGAACCTTTTTTAATCCCAGTGTAT
>NC_057713.1:96666413-96674095 GCF_004010195.1 Chiloscyllium plagiosum
CTCCTCCATTGCTTCCATCTGCCCAGCGAGAGCTTGGATCAGCTGCTGTGTCTCTCCACTGGGTGCCACCTCCTCCACTCCGGCCTGTTCTTCTTTCTGGGTGCCACCAGACTCCGTTTTCTCTGCTTCTGGGTGCACCTTACTGATCTTTGGGGGTCCACGGCTCACATTGCTACCTCCAGCCATCTGTGCGTAAGTGGAGCCCCCCCGTCTTGGGCAGGTCTTGTACATGTGACCCGCCTCTCCGCACAGGTTGCAGCTCTTTGCTTCCTGACAGTCCTTAGTCAGGTGACCCTCCTGTTTGCAGTTCCTGAAGATGGTCACCTTGCAGTCCGCCACCACATGTTAGAGAAAAAATAGTATTGTCATAATGTTCTTCTAATTTTGGGGGCAAGATGTTAACACTGATGTATTTTCTAAGACAGTTACATTTTAGGTTGTCACTTTAAGATAAAACAGAATGCCTTGAGAAGTTGTGCTGAACTCTTCCTGACAATATGCCCATGTGATCTGACTGCCACAAAGTCAGGAATCTTAGTCAAAGTCAGTTATAAGCATTAACACCTGGATGAAAAAGAAGCAACTGGCCTAACTGCTTCAGATTCACAAGCTATCAGAGCTAATCAAATGGAAGGATTTTGGGAAAAGAGAAATCACCACAGTTGCTTAAATGTTAAAGAGAAGAAAAGGGTTTCTCTTGGGTTACTCACTAAACAGACAGCTGGGAGGAAGGAAACTTTGAGGAAAGAAGGATAGTGAAAAACAGCTCATGGAATAACTAAAGGGAACCTTACAATGGAAGGTTCAATTATGCTCAAAGGGCTGAGTGTAAAGGACTTGGATTAATAGAACACTGAAGAGAAGAAACCCTATTAATGTTGAGAGGAATTAGGCTTTCAACTTAAGACTACATCTCTGTAGAGAGTGTTGTGTAATGAATAAACATGTCATGGGTTTTCCATTGTGTTAAAAGGCTACAAAGGGATAGCTTTGCTGTAATTTATTTTATTAGTTGCCTACTAAGTAATGTTTGATCAATGTTGATTCTAATTGGTTTGTTTCAGTAAAAATCTTAAAATGTGAAATCCTGTCACAATTCTTTGTTCATGGTCATAGCGTTATAAAAGTTATTGGTTTCAGGATTATAACAATACATCTACGAACTGCAACCAACCTATTGTCAGCTACTAGCAGCTATTGATTCTCCCAGACAACATTACCCATTCCTTTGTCTATCCAACTGCTCTTTTCTCTCTCTCTGAGCTCCATCTTCACTTAATCTTTTCCTCGTTTCCTCAGGGCAGCACGATGGCTCAGTGGTGAGCACTGCTGCCTCACAGCATCGGAGAGCCAGTTTGATTACACTCTTGGGTGACTGTCTGTGTGGAGTTTGCACGTTCTCCCGACTATCTGTGTGTGTTTCTGCCGGGTACTCCAGTTGCCTTCCACACTCCAAAGGTGTGCAAGTTAGGTGGATTGGCAATACTAAATTGCCCATAGTGTTCAGGGATGTGCAGGTTAGGTAGGTTAGACATGAGAAATGCAGGGTTACAGGGATAAGGTAAGGGAGATGGGTGCGGGTGGGATGCTTTCTGGAGGTTCAAGGTGGACCTGTTGGGCCAAATGGCCTGTTTACACAATATAGGGATTCTATGATTCGATAATCAGTTCTAAAGAAGAGTCAGTATAAAAAAGTTAATTTTGTTTTCTATCCAGAGATGCTGCCAGACCTGCTGAGTTTCTCCAGCAGTTTGTATTGTTTCTGATTCCCAGGATTTGCATTCTTTGGTTTATTTTAGGTTCCTTTATAAAGTCATAGAGTCACACAGCATGGAAACAGACCCTTGCTGACCATGTTCCCAAACTAAACTAGTTGGCCCATATCCCTCCAATCCTTTCCTATTCATGTGCTTGTCCAAATTACTTTGAAATGTTGTAACTGTACCTGCATCCATCATTTCTTCTGGCAGTTAATTCCACACACAAGCCACTCTTTCTGCAAAAACATTGCTCCTCATGTCCTTTCTAAAACCTTCTTCTCTTCACCTTAAAAATATGCCTCTTAGTTTTGAACTCCCCCACCTTAGGGAAAAGATTTAGATTGGATTTAGATTTAGATTTTATTGTCACGTGTACCCGAGTACAGAAGTACAGGAGTACAGTGAAAAGTATCTAATGTCACCACACACACAGTGCTATTTTAGGTACAAAGGTACCTGGATACAAAAAACTCAGGTACGAAGTAGTAAAACAAAGCAAAATTAAAAAGTTAAGCATTACAGACCTTCGTAGAGTAAGTAGAAAATTAAAGAAATAAAGTAATGGTTAACATTAAAGTCCTTCTTAATATAAACTAGAATAATAAAGGAATCAAGTTAAAAGTTCAATAGTCTGTGATGAGTGCCTGCTGGGGCCCCAGTCTCTGCTACTGAGCTCGCTCTCCGGGAGACCACAGCTGCCTGTTCTCACTGCCGCCATAGATACCGGGGGAACCTTCCTCACCACCGTGTTAGGCTGGCATGTCATCACTGCTGCTGCCACCACTGAAGCTGTCACCTCCAATCTCCTCCTGCTGCCTCCAGAATATTACTGGCAGGACCCACTCACAGTTTCCGATTGCAGGACCCGCTCGCAGTCTCTGATCGCCAGGTACACACTGGGTCTTGCTCGCACTGCCAGCCACCTTGGATGCTGGGTCAAGAGACCACCATAAGATGCTAAGACACTATCATGGGCCACCTTATCTATGCCAAGCATGTTTATTAACTTCTTTAAAGTCACCCCATAACCTCCTATGCTGCAGTGAAAAAAGTGCCATCCTATTCAGCCTATTTTTATAACTCAAACCCTCCACTTCCGGCAATATCCTAGGAAATCTTTTCTGAGCCTTCTGCAATTTAATAATATCCTTCCTTCAGCAGGATGACCAGAACTGGACACATTACTCCAGAATATTCTGTCTCACCAATATTCTGTACATGCTCAACATGATGTTGCAACTCCAATACTCAGAGGTCTGAGCAATAAAGTCAAGCATGCTAAATATCTTCTTAACCACTCTGTCTAACCTGTGGCGCAAATTTCAAAGAATTTTGTACCTGAACTCCTGGGTCTCTCAGTTCTACAACATTACCCAGCGCCCTAACAGAAATTATCTAAGTCCTGCCCTTGTTTGTTTTACTAAAATGCAATACCTCGCATTTATCCAAACTAAAATTGCCACACCTCAGCCCTTTGATCCAATTATAGAGTCATAGAGATGTACAACATTGTCACTGTCAATTATACCAACAATTTTGGCGTCATCCGCAAGCTAACTAACCATGCCTCCTATATCCTCATCCCAATAGTTTATATAAATGACAAACAAAAGTGCACCCAGTACCAATCCCTGTGGAACAGGTCTCCAGTCTGAATCCACCACCACTCTCTGACTCCTAACATCAAGCCAATTTTGTATCCATTTGGTAAGCTCACCCTGAATCCCATGTGATCTAATTTTATGATTTAGTCTACAATACTAAAGTCCACTTAAACAAAGTCTACTGCTTTGCCCTCATTAATCTTTTTGAGTATCTGCCTGAAGGCTTTGGGACAACACTGACCACAACACCACACAACCCTGCCAGATCAATGACATGGACACTACCATCACACATGGAAACTTCACCCACCATGTACATAGCAGATACTTATGGAACTCATGCCAATGCAGATGCTATGACAACGAATAAATGGACACCATGCAACAAGCACCAGACAGGAATGTTCCCTCCCAGTTGAGGAACACTTCAGCAGTCAAAGACGTTCAGCTTCTGATCTTCAGGTAAGCGTTCTCTAAGGTGGCCTTCGAGATACACAACAATGCAGAATCACCTTGCAAAAACTGATAAAAAGGTTCCATACCCATGAAGACGGTCTCAACCGTGACGGACCTGGGTTGATATTATGCTACATGTGACCCTACCACATTGTTCTGTATTTGTAAAATCTTCCTTACTGTCCTGTTTTGACACTGTCAGCTTGATAACTTGTTATGATCTCTGTACTTTAATTAGTTTGTACAGTTTTGGATTACTTGATATATGGTTAGACCCTCAGCATGTGACTCATACCTATCATGTTATTCCGGCCATTTGGTTGCTCTCCAGCACCATTGTATTTTAATTTTTTGTGATTATCTCTCTGCCTCAATAAATCGGATCATTGGTCATCCCTTCACTTGCTATTCAGTTGTTGACAATTTACTCACACCATTTGACACATTTGATCACCTGCAGAGACTTGTTATTCAGTTTGTAGACACTCCATTCATACAAACTGTATGATCATTTGATCTGTCTGTCTATGGATTTTGTGCCTGTGTGCTTCTCTTCACTTCGACTGACAAAGGAACAGATTGTGATTTTAGATAAACCTGTTGGACTATAACCTGGTGTTGTATTACTTCGGACCTTGTCCACCCCAGTCCAACACAGGCATCTCCACCTCAGGTTCCTACCTAAACATATAAATTAGAAAACTTATTTCATTTTCTAAGTGTTTGTGTCAATGCCATACAAAGGTCATATTTGCAAATTCTGATCTACGTCTCTGACCTGCTAAATCTGCAAAATCTGCAATTCAGCAACTAGAAGACATTGATAAGCATTCCACCAGCAATATAGGGACAAAAGGAGATATTTGCCCCCTGTGATCTCCAACTTAAACCCATTTACACCACATTTGTTCCATGACCATTACTGTCTTGAAAAAAATGTTAATTTCAGTTCTGATTTATTTCAATTGACTTGCAATTTCAAAGTATTTTGAAGGAGAGAGTTCCAGATGACTACGTATGTTTTTGTGAAGATGTTTTTCCTGTTATCACGTCACAATTAGCAAACCCTAATTTAAAGGTTATCTCACCTTGTTCTGGCCCTGGCCCCAATCTCACAGCCCCCACCAAAATAAATTATAGTCTTAGTTACCAATCTCTTTCATTGTTTTAAACAATTAGATCACAGTTAATCTTTTACATTTGAGGGAATATATACCTAAATAATCTACCCTCTAATATAATTAACTATTTTAGCCCAGTATCAGTCCACTGAAAAGTTTGTGCAATCAGCAGTTAATTATAACTAAAGTCATAGAGTCATACAGCACGGAGACAGACCCTTTGGTCCAAGTAGTCCATTCTGAACATAATCCCAAACTAAACTAGTCCCATCTGGCTGCACAAAAGGAAAAACACATTCAAACAGTTTCTATCAAGATAGTGGACGTAGTGTCATAGAGTCATAGAGATGTACACCATGTACACCCTTCAATCCAACTCATCCATGCTGACCAGTTATCCTAAATTAATCTATTCCCATTTGTCAACACTTGGCCTATATGTCTCTAAGCCCTTCCTATTCATGTACCCATTCAAATGCCTTTTAAATGTAATTTTGCCAGCCTCCACCACTTCCTCTGGCAGCTCATTCCAAACATGCACCACCCTCTGCGTGAAAAAGGTTGCCCCTTAAATCTCTTTTAAATCTTTCCTCTCTCATCCCAAACCTATGCCCTCTAGTTATGGACTCCCCCAACCCAGGGAAAAACCTTTTTCTATTTACCCTATCCACGCCACTAATGATTTTATAAACCTCTATAAGGTCACCCCTCAGCTTCTGACGCTCCAGGGAAAACAGCCCCAGCCTGTTCAGCCTCTCCCTATAGCTCAAACCCTCCAACCCTGGCAACATCCTTGTAAATCTTTTTTGAACCTTTTCAAGTTCCACAACATCCATCCAATAGGAAGGAGATCAGAGTAGCACACAATATTCCAAAAGTGGCCTAACCAATGTGCTGTACAGCCACAACATGACCTCTGACTCCTACACTAAATGCTCTAATAAAGAAAAGCATACTAAACACCTTCTTCACTATCCTAGTTACCTGAGACTACATTTTCAAGGAACTATGAACCTGTACTCCAAGGTCTCCTTGTTCAGTAACACTCCCCAGGACCTTACCTATAAGCATATAAGTCCTGCTCAGATTTGCCTTTCCAAAAGGCAGCACCTCACATTTATCTAAATTAAACTCCATATGCCACTCCTCAGTCCCTTGGCCCATCTGATCAAGGTCCTATGAAGATATGAAAAATCCTTTTGTGAAATCAAACAACCATTAAAACAGATCAACTGAGTGAAACATATTAGCATGGATTTTACATGCTCACCACTGTTAACAAATAGATAAAACATCAACTTCTTACACCCACAAATGTCACGTTAAATATGGAAAACAGGAAGTTGCTGTTTTCTTTCTGAAGCTTCTTTACATTATTACCTTACTAAGAAACCTGATGAAGGAGCAGCGCTCCGAAAGCTAGTGTGCTTCCAATTAAACCTGTTGGACTATAACCTGGTGTTGTGTGACATTTAATGCAATAGCATGAAGTTGTGTTGTTATCCACTAATTACCAACCAAACATAGCAGAGAAGAAAAGGGCTTATCCATTCAATGTTATTAAGATTTTACCAGAGTTGTAAGTCTTCCTTGTTGTCAAACAACTGGAGTCATTGAGTCACAAAACTGTACAGCATGTAAACAGATCCTTCGGTCCAACTTGTCCATACCAAACTCATCCTAAACTAATCTAATCCCATTTGCCAGCATTTGGCGCAGATCCTTCTAAATCCTTCCTGTTCATATACGCAGATGCCTTTTAAATGTTGTAATTGTACCAACCTCTACCACTTCCTCTGGGAGCTCATTCCATAACAGCACCACCATCTGTGTGAAAACGTTGCCCCTTAGGTCACTTTTAACTTTTTTTCCCTCTTCACCTTAAACCTATGCCCTCTAGATTGGGATTTCCCTACCCTGAGGAAAAGACCTTGATTATCCATCCTATCCATGCCTCTCATGATTTTATAAATCTCTATAAAGTCACCCCTCAGCCTCTGATGCTCCATGGAAAAGAGTCCCACTCTATTTAGCCTCTCCTTATAACTCAAACTCTCCAACCCTGGCAACATCCTTGTAAATCTTTGTTGAACCCTTTCAAGTTTCACAACCTCCTTCCTACAGTTGGGAGACCAGAAATGAGTGCAGTATTCCAAATGTCACCTAAACAATGTGCTGTACAGCCACAATATACTCAATGCACTGACCAATAAAGGCAAGCATACAAAACACCTTCTTCACTATCTTGTCGACCTGTGACTCCACTTCTAAGAAACTATGAATCTACCTCGACTCCTGGGAAGCAACACTTCCCAGGAACTTATCATTCAGTGTATAAGTTGGAGATGCAAGATGGCGGCGACCCAGCAAGTCTGAGTCTATAGTACTCCTTCCAAGACTTGGGCAAAGTGGGCTGCCCGTCTCCACCACACCTACTAAATCATTTAAAATAATTTAAATGATTTTATTTAATATAATTAGTTGCTCTGTTCTGGGCCTTTTGGCAAAGATCAAGTGTCTGTTCTTATCAGGATAGGGAGAAAGTGAGGACTGCAGATGCTGGAGATCAGAGCTGAAAAATGTGTTGCTGGAAAAGCGCAGCAGGTCAGGCAGCATCCAAGGAGCAGGAGAATCAACGTTTCAGGCATAAGCCCTTCTTAAGGAATGAGGAGGGTGTGCCAAGCAGGCTAAGATAAAAGGTAGGGAGGAGGGACTTGGGGGAGGGGCGTTGGAATGCGATA
>NC_057713.1:96675124-96675786 GCF_004010195.1 Chiloscyllium plagiosum
TATCCTTGGTGGTGGAGTCTGTTTGGAGGTGGCGGAAATGATGAAGGATGATACGATGTATTTGGAGGTTGGTGGGGTGGTAGGTGAGGACCAGTGGGGTTCTGTCCTGGTGGCGATTGGAGCGGCAGGGCTCAAAGGCAGAGGAGCGGGAAGTGGAGGAGATGTGGTGGAAAGCATCGATCAACCACGTCTGAGGGGAAATTGCGGTCTTTGAAGAAGGAGGCCATCTGGGTTGTTCGGTATTGGAATTGGTCCTCCTGGGAGCAGATACGGCGGAGGCGAAGGAATTGGGAATATGGGATGGCATTTTTACAGGGGGCAGGGTGGGAGGAGGTGTAATCTAGGTAGTTGTGGGAGTCGGTCGGTTTATAGTAAACGTATCCAATCACCACCAGGACAGAACCCCACTTTATTTTTGAAATTAAAAAAAGTGGACGTGTACGGCTTGCAGGATTTCCCTGCGGCAGGCTATTTTGACGTGACCTTCATGAATGTGAAGAATTGTGAGCAGCTCCTGAAGGTCTTGAAGGAGAAGGAAGGGGAACCTCTGTCCTCCATCTTGTCAGCGGTCCCGTTGTGTGTGCCTCCTGCGCAGAGGAGTCTAGATTAGATTAGATTAGATTACTTACAGTGTGGAAACAGGCCCTTCGGCCCAACAAGTC
>NC_057713.1:96675824-96678475 GCF_004010195.1 Chiloscyllium plagiosum
CACATCTTTGGACTGTGGGAGGAAACCGGAGCACCCGGAGGAAACCCACGCAGACACGGGGAGAACGTGCAAACTCCACACAGTCAGTCGCCTGAGGCGGGAATTGAACACAGGTCTACTGGCGCTGTGAGGCAGCAGTGCTAACCACTGTGCCACCGTGCCGCCCGAGTCGGGTTATAACAATCCATATGTACAACCCCCATGTCCCAGCAGCGGATGTCCTGACCTTCCTGAGAAGATACGTCCCGGTCGAGGGAGAAAGCACCGATATGGTCGATCCTTTCGGGATATGGACCAGCAAACGACAGGTCAGGGTAACCCTGAGGGTCAATGCCAGTGGGAACATCCTCCACCACCCTCCAGCTTTGCCATCGTAGGAAGCAGAGCTTACCTGACATATGCAGGGCAGCCGAGAGTGTGCCAAACCTGCGGGAGGTCAGGCCACATGGCGGCGGATTGTAAGGTGACCGTCTGTCGAAACTGCAAGAAGGAAGGCCACCTGACCAAGGAATGTAAGGAGGCCAAGAACTGTAATCTGTGCGGAGAGGCGCGCCACATGTACAAGGCCTGCCCAAGACGAGGGGTCGCCACCTATGCGCAGATGGCCGGTGGAGGCAACACGAGCCGTGGAACGCCTAAGACAAGCAAGGTACCACAAAACAGCACGGGAACAGTGTCTGGAGGCACCCAGAAGGAAGGGCAGGCTGTAGCGGAGCAGACAGCAGACAGCGGGGAGATGCAGCAGCCGATCCAAGCTCCTTCCAGACAGACGGAGGAAATGGAAGAGGAGGGAACATAGGAGGCAGACAATTGGATTACTGTCTAAAGCAGGTAGAGGAAACCTCTCAAGGGCCCCAAAGCCACCCAGCGAAGGGGGAAGCGACACCTACACGATGAGGATACAGGCAGCTCTTCCGACGGTGAGGGCGGGCGCAAGGAGGGTCGTCACCAGAGGAAGAGACAGAGCGCCGCGGGAAAAAAGGAGGGCAGCACCGCCCAAGCAGGAAAAGGCGATCTCTCTGAGGGGATGGGTAAAGACCTCCCCCCACCCAGTGAGAACCAAGAGGTACCCACCGGCCCACAGCTCCAAGTAACTGGGAGCAGCGGTCCTATGACAGCCCCGCTGTCAGATGGAGAACTGGACTGTGCAGACCCTGGGCCCGTCCCGAAGACACCAGAGCGGGAAAATGGCCCCAGCGTGGAGCCAGACAGCTACCTCAGCCCTGGGAGGGTCCAGCAGTTTGCCGTCACCACGGGGATGCACACAGCTACCCCAGAGAGACAAGACCAGCAGCAAATGGACACTGGTAACCTCATAAACTATTAAAATGGAGATAAGAATTGCCAGCATCAATGTGCGTAGCATCAAATCGGCTACGTGATGTGTTTCTACAATGGCCTTCCTAGCAAACGTTAAAGCCGACGTCCTGTTTCTGCAGGAGTGTGGGATACCGCACCTCAGCAGCTACAGGAGATGGTCGAGCTTGTGGGCCCATGGGCCGTCAGTTTGGTTGGGGGGCAACGATAGCCACGCCTCCGGCCTGGGTATTTTGTTATGAGGAGGCAACTTCACCAAGGAGGTGGTGGGCGGGTGCCTCCTCGTCACCAACGTCATGTAGAGGAATGCTCCCCTGAGACTGACTAATGTGTACGCCCCAGTGGGTAAGGGTGAACGGTTGGCCGTCCTGCAGCAGCTTCCACTGTTGCTGGCTACGTCCAGGTCGGTCATTCTGGCCGGAGACTTCAACTGTATCATTGATGCAGATGGACGATCCGGCAGGGGGGACAGTAAACTGGACGCCATGTCCAGAGCCCTGATGGACACGGTAAAAGATGCCAAGCTGCACGACGTCTTCAGCACCCCTGCAGATGGAGCGCAGCATTGATACACCTGGTCACGGCAGACGGGTCCTGATCGTTCTCGGTCAGATCCACCGACGTCAAGCCGGTGTTCTTCTCTGACCACTGCCTCCTGCTGGCCGACTGTCACCTACAGGATGAGCAGCGGGCTGGTAAGGGAACGTGGAAGCTGAACACTAAGCTGTTAACATCGAGGAGCTCAAGAGTGACTACGCAGATTGGAGGACTGTGAAGCCCCTCTTTGCGTCCCCAGCGGACTGATGGGAAACAGTAAAAGGGAACATCATCCTCAAAGGTGTTCAGGAGGCGAGAGAGAGGTGGGGAAAACTGTCCCAACTTCAGGAAAGTATGCAGAACCTGCTCCTGCTGCACATGTTGGGGGTCGATGTCATGGAGGACCTCTAGGAGGTGAAGGGCCAGCAAGTCTTGTTCTTTGCCTCAGAGACCTCCAAGATAATCTTCCGGTCCAAGGTCCACTCGTTGGAGCAGGATGAGACGTGCTGGCGTTTCTTCTTCCAGAAGGTGCACAAAGAGAGCTCTGTGCTCAGCAGCCTGAAGGAAGAAGATGGCTCAATAACGTCATCTCAGGTTGATGTCAGGAGGATCAGCAAATCCTTCTATGACAGTCTGTATGACGCGAAGCCAACCGTCAGCGTGGCCTCCCAGTCATTCCTGTCCTCTATCACGGAGGTCTTAGACGACAGAACACGGGAGAGGCTGGACCAGCTGCTATCTCTGGACGAGCTGACAAAGGCCCTCGAGTCCTTCGAAAAGAATAAAACTCCCGGAAG
>NC_057713.1:96678498-96746213 GCF_004010195.1 Chiloscyllium plagiosum
ACTTGATTGGCCAGGACCTGCTGGAGGTGTATGTCAGTATGCTTCTGGCAGGTACCAGGAGTGAATCCATGAGGAAAGGCATCATCACCCTCATCTACAAGCAGAAGTGGGAGAGGGAGGAAATTAGAAATTGGAGACCAATCTCACTGTTAAACACAGACTACAAAATCTTGTCAAAGGTCATCGCCAACCGGGTCAGGTCTGCTCTGGGGTCGGTGATTCACCCTGACCAAACCTGTGCTGTACCGGGCAGGAAGATCGCTGAGAAACTTGCACTCCTCAGGGATACGATTGCCTACGTGCAGGACAGGGGGTGGACACCTGCCTGATCAGCCTGGACCAGGAGAAAGCCTTTGACAGGATATCACACACGTATATGAGAGATGTTCTCTCCAAAATGGGCTTTGGAGAGGGAATCTGAAATTGGATCAGACTGCTATACACCAACATTGTCAGTGCAGTCTCAATCAATGGGTGGGAATCATATAGCTTCCCTGTAAGATCTGGAGTCAGGCAGGGCTGCCCTCTGCCTCCTGCCTTGTTTGTGTGTTGCATAGAGCCATTTGCCGAATCCATCAGGAAGGATGCGAGCCTGAGAGGGGTGACTATTCCTGGCACTGGGGGGCCTGCAGATTAAGGCCTCCCTCTACATGGATGACGTCGCTGTTTTCTGCTCGGATCCATGTCCGTGCACAGACTCATGTGCATCTGTGACCAGTTCGAGTGGGCCTCGGGGGTCAAGGTAAACCGAGGCAAGAGCGAGGCCATGCTCTTTGGGAACTGGCCTGACCAATCCTTTATCGCCTTCACCGTCAGAACTGACCACCTGAAGGTGCTGGGTATTTGGTTCGGTGGAGCTGGGGTGTGCGCCAAGACCTGGGAGGAGTGGTTCAGGAAAATGAGGCAGAAACTAGGAAGATGGGAGCAACGGTCTCTCTCCATCGCCGGGAAAAACCTGGTCACCAGGTGTGAAGTACTCTCAGTATTATTATATGTAGCACAGGTCTGGCCTATCCTCAGAACCTGTGCCGCCGCAGTCACCCGGGCCATCTTCCACTTCATATGGAGATCAAAGATGGACCGGTCCGAAGGTTCACAATGTACAAAGACCTGGGCAATGGGGGAAAAACACGCCCAATGCCACCCTCACCCTGATGGCCACAGGGGCTGCATCAAGCTGTGTGTGGATCCCCGATACGCAAACACCAAGTGTCACAACATACTGAGGCTCTACCTGTCCCTGGTGTTGCGAAGGATGGGCCTGGCCTCCTTGCCGTGGAATGCTCCGAGCAGTTGGACCATTCCGTACCACCTGTCCTTCATGGAGAAATTTATGAAGAAAAACACCTTTGACCACAAGTCCATCAGCATGTCGTGTCCTTGAGATCCTTTGGGAAAAGGAGAGGGCGGATCCTATCGAGCGGTTCCCTGGGCAGACTGTCAAAGTCATTTGGCAGAATGCCTCATCGCCAGAACTTTCCAACAAGCACCAAGACATGGCTTGGCTGGTGGTGAGAAGGGCTCTGCCTGTGAGATCCTTTATGCACGCCCGGACTCTCTGCTGCACCACACGCTGCCCTCGAAGCGGCTGCGGGGGGGACGAGACTGTCACACACTTCCTTCTGGAATGTGCCTACGCAGAAGAAGTCTGGAGAGGAATGCAGTGGTGTTTGTCGAGGTTCGTCCCGAGCAGCGCCATGACGCGGGTCTCCATGCTCTACGGCCTGTTCCCTGGGACACACACCGAGACGAACATCAACTGTGCCTGGAGGATCATCAACTCGGTGAAGGACGCTGTCTGGGCGGTCCGAAACCTGTTGATCTTCCAACCAATGGAGTTGACCCCGACTGAGTGTTGCAGACTGGCACATTCCAAGGTCCAGGACTACGTGTTGAGGGATGCGCTGAAGCTTGGGCCAGCTGCTACCAAGGCACGGTGGGGAAAAACCACCATGTAACGTCTGCCTGTCTAAGCACAGGGGGCCGACGCAGTTCGGGGGCTCCGCTGACCCCCCCCAGCTAAATATGTGGAGAGTAATCATATAGACCTGCGTATATGAATGATTACTCTGTCTCTGCAAAGAAATGGAATGTTTACATATGTATGGCATGACCAATTTTACAGATCATCAAAATATTTTATGAATAAAGTATATTTTTGAAATAAAACAATATCGTTACTTGCTTTGTACTAAATTTAAACAGTCTAGTCTTCTGGGAAAATGACTAATGGGAAAGGTGGTCCGCAGTTCTCAGCAGGTAGGAACCCCTCCCCCACCCCACCCCCAGCTGCAGCAGAGGCATCCGTAGCCGCCCTGGGGGACTTACCTACGGTGGCCAGCCTCGTGGAAGTAATTTCCAAACTTGACACGAAGATCGACTCCTTCATCGAAGATGTCCCGGAGCAGATGGAATTTACTCTCGGTTGCGCTACAAAAGTACAACCGAGACATCGACGAAATCGAGCGCCGAATCGGAGGGGCGGAGCTAAAGGCCACGACCTCCGAGACTACCGCAAATCAGCCGTGGGTTGGGTCCGGAATCTCGAACAGTGAGTCCGGACCTTAGAAAATCACTTAGGAAAAAACGACCTTTCTCGAGGTCGTCGAAAAAATATTCATTGGCTGAGCCTTCCCGAACAGGAAGAAGGAGGCCAGCTTACAGCATTCCTCGAGCAGGGGCTTCCACAGCTGTTAAATTTGGAGGCTGGATCAGGCCAGGTAAGGGTGGAATGGGCCTGCCATGTTGCAATGAGCGGGCCCGGCTCGAACCAGCACCACCACCTGGTCCTGTTCCAGCTGCAGAGCTACACGGAGAGGCAGATGCTCTTAGAAGCTTCCAGAAATCTTGGGAAAGATCCCCAAGCCATGATTTACAAAGGATCCAAGATTATGCTATTCCAGGACTTCTCCCCAGCTTTGGTCTGAAAGAGGAAGGCGGTTGATGAAGCAAAGAAGCGTTTAAGGGGCTTAAACATCCAGCAATCCCTGCGCTACACAGCAACGCTACGTTTTGGCCATGAAGAGTCCGTGCACAACTTCGGATCACTGGAGAAGGCCAAGGAATTTCTGGACTCTTTTAGATAAATTGTAAGAGTTAGTTTGAGTGGTGAATGATGTTGTTCTGCCCTCCCCCCACCCAGGTTCATCCTTTTTTTTTCTTTTATTACCTTATTGTTTAATATTATCTCCGGGGGGTGGGGAGAGGGGTTTATTTATTTGTTCTTCACTTAGCGATTCTCCCCCCTTAGGCCGGGCGGTCTAGATAATGTAGGTGGGGGAGGTGGTTACCTTATCCTATTTTATCTCTGTCTTTAAGAGAGGGGCTGTTTTCCCCAGTTATTTCGTATTACTAAATTTAATTATTATTTGCTGAGACTGTAATTTTATACTTATATATGTTCATACATGGTATTAACATTACCAAATATATCTAGGTGTTGGTGTGGGTGTGGATGGGGTACTCACTGTTAACTTTAGCTTTATAGTATATTTGAATTTTCTTTATTCTATCGTGGGGTTCACTGGTTGGGAGAGGATATGATGGGCTTTCGGAAAGGAAGTGATTCTCCCTGGGAACAAGGGGGAAAATCTCTATTTAAATATGATTTATGTTTTTTCTATTTAGAAATAGTTTTTTATTATTTGTTCTATGCTTGAGATGTTTTGGATGGGGTTTCTTCTCTCAAGGGGTCTCGGACTTGCCCGGATGATTATGGTTAGTCATTCCATTAAATGGTGTACCTGGAATATCAAGGGGAGTAATTCACCAATCAAAAGGAAGAAAATATTATCAAACCTCAAGAAAGAAGGGATTGATATAGCTCTCCTACAGGAGACACATTTATTGGATAAAGAACACTTGAAATTACGACAAGGTGGATTTGATCAGGCCTTCTTTTCTTCCTCCAGCTCAAAAAGTAGGGGAGTTGTCATCCTTATTCGGAAGAATCTCCCTTTCAAAATCCTAAATCAGATCAAAGACGAATCTGGACGATATATTTTAATTAAAGCCCTTATAAATGGAGAGGAATATGGGATCTTAAATCTATATTGTTCCTCGACACATCCTTTTAAATTTATAATGGAAGCCTTCTCCAAACTGATGGCTCTTGGTGCTCGTCATACAATTATAGGGGGAGACTTTAATTGTATTATGTACCCGGAAATAGGTAGGATTCCCAAGAGTACTGCAGGAGTATCCCCCAGATCCAGACAATTGGTGGATTTGAAAAAGAATTAGGATGAGTAGATGTGTGGAGATGCCTTCACCCACAGGGCAGAGATTTTTCTTTTTACTCCAATCCACATAAATGTCACACCAGAATTGATTTTTTTTGCCCCCTCAATTTTTTAAAATTCCATATCATCCTGTAAAATAGGTAGTATAACAATTTCTGATCACGCTGCTGTATATATGGAAATCAAGGCGAGGAACAATGAGACATCACCCCGGCATTGGCGTATGGATCCCTTCCTGATGAAGGATAGTAAATTTGTAAAGTACTTCTCTCAAGAATTTAAAACTTTTTTGGAAATTAATTCAGATACGGCTAGCAACCCATCAATGATGTGGGAGACCATCAAAGCTTATGCTCAAGGTTTGATCATTTCATACTCAGCGACCCAGAAATAATTAAAGGGAGAACAACAGCGTTTGCTTGAAGCTCGCTTAAAAGCAGCTGAAACAACATACGCTGACAGACCTTCTATTATCAAATTACGAAGGATTACGGCCCTTAGGGCAGCTCTAAACACCACGCTTATCAATCGGCTAAGAGGGAAATATTATTTGCAAAACAAAGGTTATATGAATTTGCCGATAAATCTGGTAGATACTTAGCATTTCTTGCAAAGAAAAAAAGGCCCCTCAAACTACCACATCTATCAAGGAAAGTGCGGGTACTCTGACTCATGATCACAAAAGGATTAACGCAATCTTCAGAAAATTTTATTCTGATTTATATAAATCGCAGGATTGCGAAGATAGAGCTAGGAGGATGCAGTCATTTTTTAAAAACTTGACCTTTCCAGACCTAACTCCGGAACAGGTATCGGTCCTGAATGTTCCCCTAACAGTCCAAGAAATGCTTGATGCAATCAGGCAACTTCAGAGCGGTAAGGCACCTGGCCCAGATGGATTTCAAGCTGAATTCTATAAAGAATTTACAGGAATACTGGCTGGTCCACTTATGGACATGTATAACTACGCATATAGTCAGGGCTGTCTCCCGCCTTCGCTGAAAGAGGCGAATATTTCCCTTATTCTCAAAAAAGGAAAGGACCCAGAAGATTGCGCGTCATACAGCCCAATATCCTTGCTAAATGTAGATTTTAAAATCCTTTCTAAAACGTTAGCATTGAGGCTAGAAAGGGTATTGCCATACATCAGAAAGGAGGATTAGATGGGGTTTATTAAGGGCTGTAGATCATCCAATAACACTAGAAGGGTTTTGAATATGATTCAAGCCTGCCATCAGGGAAAAATACCGGGAGTAGTAATCTCATTAGATGCGGAGAAGGCATTCGACAGGGTTGAATGGTCATACCTGTTTTACACATTGGAAAGGTGTTTGCCAAATGGGTCTCAACACGTATAATGATCCCAAAGCAATTGTGATTACCAATGGACTAGGCTCGGATAGCTTCAGTGTGGATAGGGGCTACCGTCAGGGATGTCCTCTCTCACCGTTACTATTAACGCTAACAATTGAACCACTAGCAGAAGCTATACAGGCTGACCCTAATATAACAGCCCCGAGGATTGGTACAGGTAAACATAAAATTACCCTTTATGCAGATGATGTTCTCTTATTCCTCAGTGTTCCCCTGATGTCCGTGTTTCGCTCAATCCAAATTATTAATATATTTATTGCATTTTCAGGCTATAAAATTCATTTTTCAAAATCGGAGGCTATGCCAATGGGCAGCCTCGCTAGTATATCCCACCTTTCGGACGGATCCCACTTTCCCTTTCGGTTGTCCCTGGAGGGTTTCTTATATTTAGGTATTTTTATCACCCCAGTATTTGGCCAGCTATACAAGGCTAACTTTGTGCACTTACTGGTTAGGCAGAATAGCACTAATTAAAATGAATGCCCTGCCCTGTCTCCTATACCCCATGAGAATGCTCCCGGTGATGCTGCCGAGACTGGCACTACGCAAATTGTATGGCTGGCTGGGTTCCTTCATCTGGAATCATTAAGCTGAAGAAGCTACAGCTTCCATAGGCAAGGGAGGACTGGATTTTCCAGATTTTAGTAAATATCAGTTAAGTTCCCTATTAAGCTACATAGCCGATTGGGTCTTGTCTGATCCACAATCAATCTGGCTGGACATCGAGGCTTCTCAAGTAAAATGCCCACTTATTAACCTTTTATTTTCAGACAAGAGGAAAATCATTACGGACCACTGTAAAAACCCTATAGTACTAAACACAATTAAAGCTTGGAATATAATGCAGCAAAATGAGGGCAATTCACATAAAACATCCCCCTATACTCAGATAGTGGGGGCATGGGGGTTTCAACCGGGGCTTACAGATGCCACATTCAAACTCTGGAGATCCAGGGGTATCTCCTGTTTGGGGGATCTGTTTAAGGAAGGGGTCCTGATGTCTTTTGAACAGCTGCATCAGAAATTTGGATTACCTAATGGTGATCTCTTTCGATACTTACAAATTCGAGATTACATACAGAAGAAGACTACGCTATTAGATAGTCTTTATAAATCAAACAGAGAGTGTTATGGCCATGGGGGTACCTTCGGTCAGCACTCTATCATTTATTACATGATGAAGTATCGGAAGATATGGACAATTTGCTTAAAACATGGGATCAGGATTTGGGGCTGGAAATCTCCATAGAAATGGGGAATGACATTTGGGAAAATGCCAGAAAAATCTTCATCTGCAACAGAAGCCAGGTCATTCAGTTGAAGATACTTCACAGGGCCCATATAGCATCGGACCGATTGGCAAAACTTAAGGCAGGAGCATCTCCAGTATGTCCCAAATGTAAAACAGAGGTGGGCACTCTTGGACACTGCTTATGGACTGTCATAAGATCCATAAATATTGGACTAAAGTAGCAAATGCCCTGAGAGAAATCTTGGGAACGGAAATTAGAGTGGATCCAGCATCTCTCCTTTTGGGCTTTTCGAGTTTGCCTTCCCTGGATGTGCACGGGAAGAGATTATTTTCCATTCTCTCTTTCTGTGCAAGGAAAAATATTTTGGTAAACTGGGTGGCTGAGGGCCCACCTGGACTTTCGAATTGGCACAGAATAATCATGGAATGTATTCCCCATGACTTCCTTACAAACATGGTGCACCAAAAAACCGAATTATTCTATAAAATATGGCAGCCCTTCTTGAATTACACAGATACAGATATTTCGGCCATTCTATCAAGGGCTTTTATCTAATTGAGACAATGACCCTGGCTGGTCCGGGGCCCCTTGGGAGAGGAATCCTGCATGAATACAGGTTTTGTTACGATCTGATGTTAACGCATTCCGAGCATGTACTTTACTATTAATTTCTGTGTTATCTGTCGTTTCTTCTTTTCTTGAGTAATGTAAGAGATTTAATCATACACTCTGGTTAGTTGTAGGTTTGTAGTTAGTTGAGTTTTGTCTTGTTTTTCTTTTTGGTATCTCTTCTTTTGTTTGACAGATTTTGGCTATTATTTATTTAAGATTTAATTGTATATCAATGTTTATACTTGGGGTTTTTATAATTTGTAAACTTGTAAAAACGTTAAATTTCCAATAAAAATATCTATTAAAAAAAAGTATATAAGTCCTGCTCTGATTTGCCTTTCCAAAATGCAGCACCTCACATTTCGCTAAATTAAACTCCATCTGCCACTCCTCTTAGCCCATCTGATCAAAGTCATGTTGTACCCTGAGGTAACCTTCTTGGCTCTCCACTGCACCCCTAACTTGCCAAAGCTATCCCCCCTTTTTGCCCTCATGATTTCCCTCTTAAGTGTACTCCTACTGACTTTACATTTTTCTAGGGATTCACTTTATCTCTATGCCTAACATATGCTTTTTTTCTGTCCAAAATCTCAATTTCTCTTGTTATCCAGCACTCCCTGCACCTACCATCCTTGCCCTTCACCCTAACATATCTTGTTTTGAAAATTTGCATATATAAGTATGAGGTTTCATTGCTTCAGATTTTAATTACAGTTGTAGGTTTAATATTTTAATTGCTTCTGTATCTTTATCTCTCTCTTATAATCCTAAACTTTCTTTTTCCCTCTATTTCATTTTCTGTACATGATTTTACATTGAATTAAATCCTCTAACTTTTTTTGGTTCTTCTATCTGAATAGTTACTGTTAGACCTCTTGACGTAAATCCTAGATTTGTCTGTGAAGGATGACCCACTGTTTCAGTTTTTGAATGTGTTTCTCCCAGATTTCTCACCATAGCCCACATCATTCGAGGCCCTACAAGATTCCATCTCATGTGAAAAATCAATCCAGGGTGAAATCTAGGATCAAACATATCCAGTATCACCATCAGCTGGGATCCCGACAGGACAGAATCTCAAAGCAAACTTAAACATTTAAACTAAAATGTGGTTTTGGGAGTTAATACACTCCGACCCCTAGTATATGCTATTAGCTCCCTCTCCAGGGACAACTGGATATGACATAGCCAGGGAAGAGGGGTAGACTGTCAACTCTAATGGCCCCTTCCAGGGCCCACTGGTAGGCCCAGGAACAGAACCATAACAACATCCCCTGACTTGTTAGCCCCTCCCCACAGCAGAAGAAGCATAGAGTTGAAGTACAAACAAAATTTTTAGGTCACTTCTTTAACTAAAATATCTATTGCCTTGGGCACTCAGGGTAGGCATGATCCATAGACTCTGGATTTTCTCTATCTATGTGCTAAGCATTTTCAATCAACCTGTTTAGACACATTTGGTGGTACACTGGTGTGGCAAGTGGGGCTTGAATTTGGATCTTCTGCCCTGGAGATATTGATAACATCACTGCACCATGAGACTTTTTCTACATGTTTTCTCTTTTTTCCAATATTCTACATGCTTTCTACACAATTGAACAATGCATTCACCAGTGTATCTGAACAATTTAATTAACACACCATTAAAATTATTCTACTTTTTATTATCCCCGGTCAACATTACACCAGAATGCTGCATTATTGTGCACAAGGCATTCCACTGCATTTTCTGAAGTGGATACACGTGTTTTTACAGGGACTACATATTCATTCTGCTAAGTGCAGTGCCTTAATTGCAAAAACCAGCAAATGTTAGGGTTAACTTGAGGCTCAGTGGTTTGTATGTAATGTGGGATGGAAGGCATTGGATCAAAGCCACTTGACTGCAAGCTCCAAACATAATAACAGAACCATGACTCATTGCTTGAAAATGCAAAGATTCATAGCAATGTTCTTCAACCACATACTTGTTAGTGTGAGTGACAGCCATTTTGTTTCTTAACTGAACAAACAATTTCAGCTCACAAGGACTGATAATCCTGGTGCCAAGTAAAAGCTCAGAAACAGCAGAACTACAGAAAAGAAAACAATCTTGTGAAGAGTAGGTTAAATGTCAAACTGCAGAAATTTTGAAAGTGTTTAGCAAACTAACCACAGCAGAATGGTTTCTTTCTTAGTCTCTTTCCAGCTGTGCTCTTTCTATTAGCAGCTAAAATCCCTTAGTTTCAGGCTCACGCCACATCCAACTGCTCCCTGTAATGTCGTACTTGATTCTAAGCAGAGTTTCTAGCCTCCAAAACCTCTCTATCACCAAGATGTAGTGATTGTAATGAGGTCAGCCAGGTGGACCAATAGAATATGAGTTCTCTGATTGGGGCTATTAACCTGGCTGAGAGATAAGAACAGGAGTGTTACGGAGGAGGGAGGGCAGGTCTGAAGACCTCCTCGTCGGTCTGCTCCTGGGCCTGGCCAAACTGACCATAAACAGGTCCAGGCAGCGGGCCGTGGAGGGGGTCGTTAGTGCCGACTGCCTGCTCCTCTTCCGCGGTTACGTTAGAGCCCGGGTGTCCTTGGAGAAGGAGCACGTGGTCTCCACCAACACTCTGGAATTGTTCAGGGAGAGTTGGGCACCGCAGGGAGTGGAGTGCATTATTTCCCCCTCCAACTCTATTTTGATTTAGTCCCTACCCTCCCCTTCACTGTTTGATCACACAGCATTGCCCTTTGACGTGAAGGGCACTGCTTGTCACTGGCCACTCGGGTGTTTCCTTTCTTCCTGGTGCTGGAAATTTGAATAAAGATTCGTGCACCTTGTGTCTTTCACTGTAAAAAAAAAGAACAGGAGTGTTTCACTGTGTCTCACACCTGCACACACACCAAAAAAAAGAAAAAAAAGAACAGGAGTGTCAGGCGTCCTGTTCACTCTTAGAGTTGACTGTGAAGGAGCTGGATCAGTGTTAGGGACTTTCCACATGTAAATAAAGGGTGACTTTGTGATGGGATACTGGCCACTGTGGAGTCATTTCAACCACCTGCTTCCTCCTTCATATCAGCATGTGTCTCTGTCCCCTACACAGTCTTTCTATTGCTGAAACCTTCATCAATGTTTTCATTACTTTCAGATTCTGAAATAGCCTGCTTCTAGTCATGTCTTTTACCATTCACTGTTAATTTCAGGCGATCCCAAAACTCTGCTGTCTATATTCTGTGTCACATCAATTCCAGTTTGCCCTTTGTTTGCCGATTTACATTGACTCCTTGTACATGATGCCTTCCCACACATCTTTGTGGCCTCAAGCCTCCCTATCTCTAAAACCCCTGCCCACCCGACATCACTCTAAAATCTCTGTGCTCCTCCAATTCTGCACTCTTGTGTTTCCCTGATTTTACCACACCATCATCTGTAGCTGTTCCTTCAGCTACAAACTGTCTAAACTCTGGAATTTCCTCCCTAATCTAAGATGCCCCTTAAAACTTAGAATCCCAATCTATGTCTTTTTGTGGGGTTCAGCATCAACGTTTATCTGTTATTGCACTTATGAAGCACCTTGGCACATTCTAATGCTGTGTTTTCTACCTTGCACACACAAACTGCAGAGAGTTAATAACCCAGTATTTTGGACTATGTTATTAGAAGAGGTATGAAACTAATATCTGGGAAGCAATTGGTCTGGAGAGCTGGTTCTGTCTCTTCCCTGATGATTCAATAAGGAAACACATCATAGCCTGTCTGGTGATACATAGTAGTTTTAAACGTGCCCATTAAATCCATTCAATAACATTTACATATGTTAAAAGCACTATATAAGTACAGATTGTTGCATTATTGGGTCTAAATTTGGAGGCTGGGATATTTAATTTTCTGTTTGGTTTGTGTGCAACATGGTTAGTATTATCCATGCTGAAAATTTGATATCATGACTGGCGCAATTCACTCTACATGTGACATCAGTACATCTCTAGTGTTTAGTCCTGTCTTGTTCTCGCTATTGCTATGGAAGTCAGGTTACCATCAATTCCCTTTAAAGGGTATTATCATGAGGTAAACAATTAATGTAGAAGCGTTTTGTCAAATTTCAGTACAAACAGCACAATCAATTCAAAGTCTGTGATAATGTAAATCAATATTGGTCTGTTTGAAGAATGTGATCTTTGATCCTTTCTATTTATATAAAAAATTATGCTGGTTTGCATATAATGGACAAACATATTCTGCCAAATTAGATTTGGTTGGATTACATAAAGCACAAGTCCTGGCCCTGTCTGCCAAAGCTGCTTTGCTGGAAGTGCAAAGATAATCCCAGTTTTATTCCTCTTTACAAACTGTCCTTTAAAACCCCTCTTCCCATATCCTCCTAATGATACTTTCCACTGGTATCCTTGGCCAATCTTCCATTAATACTCTCCCCTTTCCCTGGCCTACACTCACATCTTTCTAGCTCCTGTTCTATCTGCCCTCATGCACTCTTTGATTTCAAGAAACTTCCTGTCCCCTTGATTCTTTTCCTGTTATGTTGCTGATCAACCACCTCCTGTCCAGTGTCCAAGTTAGCTGCTATTGTCATTGATTGTCTCATTTAAAATGTTGTCCCTTTCTGCTTTAAATCTCCCCTCCCCTCAATAAACTAACCCTTCATCCTGCCAATACAAAAACAGACAACAAAAGATGGAGAAACCCAACAAACTGGCAGTATCTGTGGAGAGAAAAACAGAGTCAGCACTTCAAGTGCAGTGACTCCTTGTTCTTGAATCTTCCATCCTTCCAAACTACCATCCCCGAAACCATCCCCGCATAATTTGATTTCCACTTCAAATTATTTAGTAGTAACCTCTCCCTGACAACACTCTAAGACTAAACCAGGCTGTTGTGTTTTTTGACCACAAGATAACGGTAAGACCATAAGATATAGGAGCAGAATTAGGCCATTCAGTCCTTAGAGTCTGCTTCACCATTCAATTATGGCTATTGGGTTTCTCAACCCCATTCTCCTGCCTTCTCACTGTAACTCTTGATCCCCTTACTAACCAAGAACCTATCTATCTCTATCTTAAAGACACTTAATGACTTGGCCTTCTGTGGCAATGAGTTCCACAGATTCATCACCCTCTCGCTGAAGACATTCAGTTCTAAAGAGTTGTCCCTTCACTCTGAGGCATGCCCTTGGGTACTAGTCTCTCCTACGAAATAATTTTTCCACATCTGCTCTATCCAGGCCTCTTAGTATTCTGTAAGTTTCAATGAGATCATCCCTCATCCTTCTGAACTCCATCAAATATAGGCCGAGAAACCCTCATCATTCCTGATGTTACAAGACCCTCATTCCTGGGATCATTCTTGTGAAACTCCTTTGGACTCTCTCCAAGGCCACACATCCTTTTTTTAGATATGGGTGCCCAAAAATGCTCAAAATATTTCAAATGTCTGACCAGAGCCTTATACAGTTTCAAGAGTACATCCTTGTCCTGTATTCCAGCCCCCTTGAAATGAATGCTAACATCGCATTTGAAAATAGTCCATGCCTCTATTCTTACTACCAAGTGCATAAGCTCATATTTGCCCACATTGTATTCCATCTGCCACTTTTTTGCCCACTCTCCTAGGCTGTCCAGGTCCTTTGGCAGCCTCCCCACTTCCTTAATATTACCAGTCCCTCCACCTATCTTTGTGATTTTTGCAAACTTAGCAACAATGCCCTTAGTTCCTTCGTCTAAATTGTTGATGTATTGTGTAAAAAGTTGTGGTTCCAACACGAACTCCTGTGGAATGCCACCAGTCACTAGCTGCCATACTGAAAAAGTTCCCTTTATCTTATTTAACAGCAGCCTGTGTAACACATTGTCAAAGGCCTTCTGGAAACCTAAATAGATCACGTCCACTGGCTCTCATTTGTCCAACTTGCTTGTTACCTCCTCAAAGAAATATAATAGATTTGTTAGGCATATCATCCACTTGACGAAGTCATGCTGACTCAGCCTTATTCTGCCATGCACTTCCAAGTGCCCCGCAGTCTGATCCTTAATAATAAATTCTAAAATTTTACCAACTACCGACATCAAGGCTATAATTTTCTGTCTTCTGCTTCCCTTCTTCCCTAAACGGGGTGATACATCAGCCATTTTCCAGCCTTCTGGGACCTTCCCTACTCCAGTAATTCCTGAAAGATCACTACTAACGCCTCTATAATTTCTTCAGATATCTCCCTCAGAATTCGGAGCTGTAGTCATTCTGGTCGGGGTGTTTTATCTATCTTCAGCTTCCCAACACCTTCTCCTTAATGATTGCCACTCTAGTCACTTCTACCCTTTGACTCTTGAAGTTCTGGTACGCTATAGGTATCTTCCACCGTGAAGACAGATGCAAAGTACCTATTCAGTTTGTTTGTCAATTCTTTGTTCTGCTCCCCAATCCCATTACTGCTTCTCCAGCCTCATTTTTCAAAGGTCCAATGTCCACTCTTGCCTCTCTCTTATCTTTTATATATCTGATAAAAGCTCTTGCAATCTTCATTTATACTACTAGCTAGCTTACCCTCATATTTCATCTTCTTCCCCTCCTCATTGTTTTTCTTGGCTCCTTTGCTTTTTAAAGGCTTCCCAATTCTTTGGCTTCCCACTAATCTTCACCACATTGTTTTTTGTTTTGTTTTGCAGCCGTTCCTAACTTCCCATAACAGCCATAGTTGCCTCATCCTCCTTTTAGTATGTTTCTTCTTCCATGGGATGAATTTCTTCTGTGCATCCTAAATTATCCCCAGAAATGTCTGCCATTGCTGCTCCATCATCTTTCCTGCTAGGCTCCCCTTCTAATCAACTCTGAGCAGTTCCTGCCTCATGTCTTTCTAATTACTTTTACTTGATTGTAATATTTGCACATTTGATTCCAGCTTCTCCCTCTCAAACTGCAGGATGAATTCTATCATACTATAGTCACTGCTCCTTTGGGGTTCCTTCACCTTAAGCTCCCTAATCAAGTTTGCATCATTACATGTTACCAAATCCAGAATTGTCTGTTCCCTCAAGGGCTCCAGCACAAGCCACTCCAAAAAAAAACTATCTCGTAGACATTCCACAAATTCCTTTCCTTGAGATCCACTACCAACCTAATTTTCCAGTCCCCCTGAATATTGAAGTCCCCTATGATTATTGTAATAGTGCCTTCCTTACATGTCTTTTCTACCACCTGAGTTTTTAATCTGCTACACAGCATGACTACTGCCTGTACATAACTCCCATCAGAGTATTTTTTTTCTTTTGTGGTTCCTCAAAACTACCCACACAAATTCTACACCTTCCAAACCTATTTTGCTTATTGCTATCGATTTAACTTAATTTTTTAATCTGCTACACAGCATGACTACTGCCTGTACATAACTCCCATCAGAGTATTTTTTTCTTTTGTGGTTCCTCAAAACTACCCACACAAATTCTACACCTTCCAAACCTATTTTGCTTATTGCTATCGATTTAACTTAATTTCTTTGTAACAAGTCAATCTGATTCCCCCTTTGCCCATCTCCCTGTCCACTTGTTAGGATGCGTACCCTTTGATATTTAGTTATCAGCTCTAATCTCCTTGATGCCCACAACATTGTACCTGTCAATTTCAATAGGTGCCTCCTTGGAGTTGAAAGGCTTTGTGATCATCCTGTTTACCTTTTTTGCTTAGATCTTGGTCCCAGATCAGTTCACATGATATCCCAACAGAACAGTTTCCTCCTATCCCAATAGTGATGCCAGTGCCCATGAAATGGAATCCCTCCTTCCTGCACCACTCTTTCAGCCATTAATTGACTTCCCTAACTTTCCTATCTCAATATCAATTTGCATGTGGCTCGGGTAATAATCCAGAGATTACAACTATTGAGGTGCTGTTCTTTAATTTTGTTCCTATTTCCTGATATTTCCCTAAGAGGACCTCCTTGCCTATATCGTTGGCACCAGCATGGACCACAACGACTAGATCCTCCCTCTCCCACTCCAAAATTCTTTCGAGTTGGATCGAGATGTCCCTGACCTTGGCACCAGGCAGGCAATACACCATTCCAGATTCTCAATCCTATTTACACAGAATGCTATCTGTACTCCTGATTGTAGAATCCCCTAACACTACTATTTTTCTTATTGCCTCTCCTGCTTGAATATACCACGATGCTGTGGTCAGTTTGTTCATCCTCCTTACAGTCCTTTTCCTCACACAGGGAATAAGTACCTCATACCTGTTGGACATGGTCAAGAGTTGAGGTTCCTTCAGTGCTAAACTCAGGATCCCTCTTCCTGCCTCACTTGTAGTCACGTACTCCTTTCCCTGACCATTGGCCAAATTGACTGCCTCCTGAAACACAGCATCCAGGTAACTCTTAGCCTCTCTGATGTGTCACAGTGTTCGAAGCTCATCTCCAGCTCATCAACTCTGGGCCGTAGTTACACGATCAACTAGCTAATGCTCCGTGAAGCACCTTGAGACATTCAATTACATTAAAGGTGCTGTATAAATAAAATGGATGTTGTTTTCTGCATTTTGTGTATCATGCTTTTGCTTCTATGATAACATCCAATGATCATGTGATGTTGTCACAACATGACTCTAACTTCCCCTCCAGAGATGTTGCTGTAGCACCTCAGATTTAACTTTTCAGCTCATCAACTTGTAACAGAACAGTCGGCCCCACTTGGAGGCACTGCCCCATGCCATTGGTTTCCCAGCATGTTTATATTTTTTTGAGCCTTGCCATCCCAAGCAAATTGGCAAATATAAAGTCTCTTTATTACTTAACTGGACAAACCTTGACTTTTGGTCAAATAAAAGCCTTTCCCATGTCTCTGATATTTTTAATATTTTATACGAAGCTTTGTTTTTAACAAAGACACAAAAAGGTTCAAATGAAAACGGAGATGCTGGAGATATGAAATTAAAACTGAAAGTGCTGGAGAAACTCAGCTGGCCTGGCAGCATCTAGAGTTAATATTTTGAGATAAATTTAACAAAGTTGATGACTCAATTCACTACAATGAAGGCTGAATCAATTATTTATACCTGGTTCTCATCTGACTTACGTTTTGCTTCTTAATAAAACACACACCTAGGTTAAAACCCTATTTTTGGATTACTGTCACATGTTGTTTGGAGGAGTTTGCTCTGTGCAAATTGGCTGTTGTGGTTCCAACAATACAACAGTGAGAAAAGTGTGCATTGATTGCAAAGTGCTTTGGGAAGTGTTGAGTTACTGAATGTTGCTGTATGAATGCAAATCTTTCTATAATCTTGTCTCCTAAAATCTTGTTTAATTTAATCTTATTTTAGAAATATAGGAATGGGACTAAACCATTCAGCCATTTAACCCTACTCTGTTACTCTCGATCATCACTGTTTTTGGAATTTATGAAATACTGGCTTATTGACATCCCTAGTTGCCCTGCGAAGATGGCCCTTGAGATGAAGATGTTGTTAGGTAGAGACTTCCAGGATACTGACCCAGTGATCATGAAGGCAATACATAAATGTTGCACTTTGGTTTGGATTGTGGCACTGAAAGATATAGGTGGAGACTCTTTTCTCATTATCTTGCTCAAGTTTTTTTTTAAAAACTTCTTTACATTAGAAGGCTTGAGGACCAGGAGGTGGCAAACCTGAAGACAAGTTCAATCATAGAAGCCCTGTAGTATGGAATCAGGCCATCTGGCCCAACCAGCCCTCCAAACAGCATCCACCCAGACCCATCCCCCTACTCTATCTCTGCATTTCCCACAGCTAATCACCTAACTTGCACATCCCTGGACACTATGGGTAATTTAGCATGGCCAATCCACCTAACCTGCACATGTTTGGATTGTGGGGGGATATCTGCACAGAAACGGGGAGAATGTGTAAACTCCAAACAGACAGTTGATCGAGGCTGGAATCAAACTTGGGTTTCTGGTGCTGTGAGACAGTGGTGCTAACCAGTGAACCACCGTGCTGCCTAATGACTCCCTATTATCAATACATAACCTCACCAACAGTGGTGGAGAGAACAGACATCAAATTAAATAATGCTGAAGTTGTTAATAAGATGTTTTTAAAATGTATTTATTTATTAGACCCTTGAATAAATCACGGGGCTTCTGTTTTAAATAGCATCCATGACAGCAGGTGCAGTAGGAAAAGTGAAATGAAGTGAGTCACAGGATGGGACTGTGTGTTTGTCTTGTGATTCCTGTTGTAACCTGACCTCAAGAAACACGATCAATGAGGCCAGATTCCTGACAGGAGTCACAGCTGGGGATGAACCTGATTCCTGATAAAATAGGGAGGGGGAAATTGCAATTTTGTTTTCACTTTTTCAGAAGTGGTGCTAACGTTCTCCACCATGTGCAGGCCTTGTTATTGGAGAATTATTTTAACCTCTTTGACTGGCAGTTCATACGAGCCTTTGAATACACACATCACCCAAAGCAATGATGAAATCAGTGAGATCTGTAACAACAGGTGGTAATGCCAATAAGCTTGGGTATTTTTACAGCTGCCCCTTTGCAACAGATTGCCTCACCTAGAAACAAGATCCAAAGAAAAATACTTCTGTGGCTTTCATAATAGTTCCAATAACAAGCTGATTTGCTGACCTAATTAGAAAACAACTGAATCAACATTCCTTTATAATAATTATAGTTCAAAAACAAAAAAGTATAACTGTAATTTAAGTCTATTATAAGACCTGATAATTGCTTGCCCTTTATTTATGTTTTATTTTTAACTCTATCTGGCATCCTAGGTCTCTGCGCCTGATAGAGAATAAGACTGGAGTCAGGGGCATTGTGCATTTTTGCTACAGATTTCCCAAGAGCGGCCATGTACTACAGAGTGGGGAGAGCACTCAATCTCATCCATCAAACAATCATTACAAGTTAACTCCTCAACCACTGCATATTCTGCCTGATGTCCTTTCTGCCTGTACATTATTCTACAAAGTAACCTTCTGATAAAAATGAACAACAACTTGCACTTATATAACATCATGTAAGTGGATAAACATTCCAAGCTGCTTTGTATGGGTGATTATTTGATAAAAGTTTACACAGGAGCATGTAAGAAGGTACCAGGACAATGGTTTTAAGGAGCAATAAAAGAAGGAGACAGAGGCAGAAAGAGGTTTTTCGGGGTTGGGGTGGGGGTGCAGTTATGTTCTAGAGTTTAGGGCCAAGGTAGTTTAAGGCAAGGCCACCAAGATGGAGTGATGAAAATTAAGAATGCACAGAGATCTCAGAGAGTTATAGGAAGTGATAGAAATGGAGGAGAAATAGGTCATAGAGTGAAATTTTGAGTTTGACTCAACCTGAGGTTTGAGCAGCTTGAGCAGTTGCTCAAAGATATTTGCTTTCTTATCTCCCATTCCCAGTCCCTTGTCCACATGGTATACATTTCATCCTGTACACTTTACTTCCCTGTTTGCCATCTCACACAATCCAAGTAAATGCCTCTGGGTTCCTCCTTAACAAAATGCAGGCACTTGCCTGCTAATCCTGGCAAAGAAGTAAAGGGGCTTGGATATTTTTCCTCGGTTCATATTAAATTAGTATAAATACATGTGGGAAAAGGATATACTGATAGGACTGGATGAAGACCATTCCACCCAGAATGACAAATGCAGTAGGTGTATAAGAACATTGCCACTTATAAGCTCCCCTCCAAGCCACACACCATTCTGTCTTGAAAATATATTGCTATTACTTTACTGTCGCTGGGCCACCTTTCATGACAGTGATGTGGGCATTCTTATACCCCAAGGACTGCAGTGATTTAAGAAGGCATTTCATCACTACATTCCCAAGGGCAACTGTGCATGGGCTACACCCAGATCCTCTGAAATAATAAAAGAAAATGAAGGAGACTAATGTGGAGAATAAGCATCAGTTTAGACTATCTAGGCCAAATGATGTGGTTGTCTTGTGCAAATTGTAAGTACATGTTGTGTAACAAAAGATGAAAAGGGGCCAGAATGAATAAGGATCTGAGTTGATATGTGGCTTATAAGCAGATTCACAGTTGCTTTACATCTGGTGTAGCAGCATGAGAAAGAATGTACATTGAATACCACAACAAAGCTTCTCTTGATCCAGTGAATCCCATCTTCCACACAGGCAGAATACTACATTAAGAAAACCCAGAGGGGAGAAAGTTGAGATAACAACATTGGTTGCACTAAAACAAAGACATGAAATGTTAGTATGTACGTGCAGCATGCAAAGGAGAAGACAAATGGTATGTTGGCCTTTATTGCAAAGAAATTTAGAGTACAAGAATAAAGAAGTCTTGCTACAATTCAAGCTTCCCACTGAGCCAAGGTGAGACTGTTTCAACAATATTTTATGTAATTTTGGAAGGATGTTACTGCATTGAAGCAATACAACAAATGGTCATGACATTAGCTGAGTTCTGAAGAATCATACCAGACTACAGCATTTACTGTTTTAATCTCTCTCCACAGATGCTGCAAGCCCTGCTGAATTTCTCCAGCATTCTCTGTGTTTGTTTCACCACATGGGACCTGACATGGGAAGAGTTCCTACAATAATGAGATGAGTAAATTGGACTTAAATATCTAGAGTTTAGAAGAATGAGAGGTGATTTCATTGAAAGGGTACAATATCTTGAAGAAACTTTGAAAAGGCTGACATTTAGAAGTTGTTTTCCCTGGCTGGGAATGTAGGACAAGGGATGAATGTTTCAGGATAAGTAACCATTAACAAAGGACTGACATGAGAAGAAATTTCTTCTTTCAAAGGGATCCGAATCTTTAGAAATCTTGATCAAATCGAATACATTTAGTGCTGAAAAAGACAGATTTTTGGTCTATCAGTGATCCCATCAAGGGATGCGGACAGCAGGCAGAAAGTGAAGATGATACCCAAGGGCGCATTGAAGCAGACTCAGTGAACCATATGGTTTTCTGCTGCTTCTACTTCTTACATGTTTATGAATTTATTTGACACCTTGCTTGGCTTCCTTCAGTGTGTTAAATGAAGCACTTTATGAACTGTAGTCACTTTTCTTTTAGAAAGTGAAGAAACTAACTTGAACTCCCCTAACAATTGTGTTAAATAGCAGGTTCTCTGTTGTATTAATGTTGATTAAGGAACAAATATTGGCCGGGACACCAAGAAACATTTTGCATTTCTGCAAATTGTGCCATGGGATCTTTTACATTTACCTGAAGTAATGTATGGAACCTTAGTTTAATATCTCATCTGAAACTCAGCACTTCCAACAGTGAAGCACTCATTCTGTATTGCACTGGGAGGATTAACCTATAGTTCGATATCAAATTCTGGAATGGGACTTGACATTCTGTCTCAGAGGCAAGCATGCTACACACTGAGCCATGGTGACACTAATACCACTGGTTTAATTACCTTCTGGCTGAGGTCACCACGAAGGTCCTACCTTCCCAACCTCACCTCACACCTGTGCCGATCTTCAGGTTATTCCCACCATCAGTAGGCTCTCTGTAATGAGAGAACAATCTCTGGCACTCTGGGACCAAGGCAATCTTCAGACCTGGTTGATGGTGTGTTCTGCAGAAGTTGATAAAATTACAAGAAATTTTAAAGTAATAAAACATGAATAAAGAAAGGCTATTTCATCTTTATTACAAAGTCAGTGTCAAGGGATCATTAATTTAAAATAATCTACAAGCAAGGCGATTAGTTTGGCCAACTTGTTTTCTGTATTATTTGTTATAGCCTGCAAGTTGTTACCATAGCAAGACCATACCATTTAATGGTAGACTTACAGTTGAAACAAGTTGTACTTATACAGATCATTTAATACAGTAAAACATTGTTAGGTGTTTTGTAGATGCATTATTAGACAAAGTTTACACTTAACCATATAAAGAGATATTAGAACAGGGACCAAAAGCTTGGTCAATGAAGTAGGCTTAAACCGTATCTTAAAGGAGGAGAGGGAGAGTGGTAGAGTGGTTCAGGAGGGGAATTCCACTGGTTAAGACTTTGACATCAGACATCAATGGTAGTAATTAAAGTCAGGAAATGCTCAAGAGTTAAAGATGCACAGTGTTCTCAGAGGGTTGTGGGAATTGTGGAAGAGGTCAGAATGTGATGATGCCATTCATTACCAAGCTATGACCTTGGCGCTGCTCGCAGTTGCAGTCACATTGGTGTGACTATGATGGAGATCAGAGAATTTCCAACCTACTTATAACAGCAGGAAAACAACACTCCTGAAGCTAATATTCAATTTTCCTCCTCCCCACTTTCAGGCAGCAAATTCCAGATCACAACAAGTCACTGTGTAAAATGTATTACCTTCTCTCCCCTCTGGCCATTTTGACAATCATCTTAATTGCTGTGTTTATTTTGGGTAGCTAAGCTTTATATATTCAGTTGCTCACTGTTATTCAACTACATGTGCTATTTTATTATTATTTAATTACACACTTGACATTATCCAACACTCTGTTGCCTGTCTCTTAACTCACACCAACTCCCATTCACCCCGCACTCACACTCTTTCCTTCAATCTAACCCCAGGTCAATTAGCTACATAATTTCCTGGTTTATGATCAGGTGAGATGAGATGAATCAGTTCCATTCTTTTCAACCTCCTCAGTCGGATGAAATAAATGTTTAAAATTCTTTACAACAAGCAGCCATTCCTCTCCCCAATTAGAATGTGGTTAATCCATTCACCAGAAACAATAAAGAGCAAATTATAAAGTTTTCTTGAGTGAAAGGAAGAACAATTTTTAAACGCCAACCTCAAAGGAAAAAAACGACATGACATCAAACAGATAAAAATATAGGTAGCAATTTTAAAAGTGAATCACATCCATTAAGAAAGGAAAATAAATGAATATGCAGTTTAACATTTTTAGGGTGTTCTGAAGGTATACGGTTTTAATATGAAATCACAGTGTATTGAATCAAAAATGGCCATGAATATTGCAGATATCGTTGGTTCTTGGTGTTTACAATTAGCTTTGTCACTGGGCTTTGTCCTTACATAGCGATAGAGCTTTTTCCAATTCTACTTACAACTCCATCTCTGATGTCAATCTCTTGATAAAATGTTAATTTCAGTGCAGAATGGCAATTGTTTTGGATTCCTGGAGTCATACAGCACAGAAACAAACCCTTCAGTCCAACCAATCCATGTCAAACTAATCCCACCTGCCTGCTCCTGGCCCATATCCCTCCAAACCTTTCTCATTCATGTAATTATCTCAGTGACCTTTGAACGTTCTAACTGTGCCCTCATTCACCACTTTCTCACCAAGTTCATTTCACACGTGAACCACCCTCTGTGTAAAACATTTGCTCCCATGTCTTATTGAAATTTTTCTCCTCTCGCCTTAAAAATATGATCCCTAGTCTTGAAATACCCCATCCTAGTGAAAGGGCACCTACCATTAAACCCATCTATATCCCTCATGATTTCTATAAACCTCTGTAAAGATACCTCTCAATCTCCTATGCTCAGTGAAAAAAAAGTCTCTGCCTATCCAGCCTTTCTTACCTCAGACCTTCTGTACCTGGCAACATCCTGGTAAATCTCTTCTGAACCCTCTCTAGCTTAACAATATCCTTCCTATAACAGAGTGACCAGAAGTGGACACAGTACTACAGATGAGGCCTCACCAATGCACATAGAAAGAGTGCAAGCTAACGTTTCGAGTCTAGATGACTCTTCATCAGAGTTCATCATTAGCTTGCTCTCTCTCCATGGGTGTTGCGTGGTCTGCTGTGATATCCAGCATTTGTTGTTTTCAGTACAGTTTCCAGTGGTAAGGTCCTAGGGAGTGTTGCTGAACAAAGAGACCTTGGAGTGCAGGTTTATAGCTCCTTGAAAGTGGAGTCGCAGGTAGATAGGATAGTGAAGAAGGCGTTTGGTATACTTTCCTTTATTGGTCAGAGTTTTGAGTACAGGAGTTGGGAGGTCATGTTGCGGCTGTACAGGACATTGGTTAGGCCACTGTTGGAATATTACATGCAATTCTGGTTTCCTTCCTATCGGAAAGATGTTGTGACACTTGAAAGGGTTCAGATAAGATTTACAGGGATGTTGTCAAGGTTGGAGGATTTGAGCTATAGGGAGAGGCTGAACAGGCTGGGGCTGTTTTCCCTGGAGTGTCGGAGGCTGAGGGGTGACCTTATTGAGGTTTACAAAATTATGAAGGGCATGGATAGGGTAAATAGGCAAAGTCTTTTTCCCTGGGGTCGGGGAGTCCAGAACTAGAGAGCATAGGTTTAGGGTGAGAGGGGAAAGATATAAAAGAGACCTAAGGGACAACTTTTTCACAGAGAAGGTGGTACGTGTATGGAATGAGCTGCCAGAGGAAGTGGTGGAGGCTGGTACAATTGCAACATTTAAGAGGCATTTGGATAGGTATATGAATAGGAAGGGTTTGGAGGGATATGGGCCGGGTGCTGGCAGGTGGGACTAGATTGGGTTGGGATACCTGGTCGGCATGGATGGGTTGGACTGAAGGGTCTGTTTCCATGCTGCACATCTCTATGATAATATGACCTGCAATATTTTGTTCTGAGGCCTCGCTGATGTCCTGTAAAATCTCAACATGATTTCCCAACGTCTTTACTCAAAGGACTGAGCAATGAAGGCAAGTATGCCAAAAGCCTTTTTAACCACCCTGTCTATATGTGACACAAACTTCAAAAAATTATGTACGTGAACCCCTAGGTTCCTCTGTTCTATAACACAAGCCAAGGCCCCACCATCAGTTGAATAAGTCCTGCCATTGTTTATTGTACAAAAATGCAATACCTTGCATTTGTCCAGATTGAACTCCATCTACCATTTTTCAGCCCATTGACCCATTTGATCAAGATCCCTTTGCAATCTTAGAAAACCTTCTTCACTGTCTACTATGCCACCAATTTTGGAATCATCCGCAAACTTACTAGCTGCACCTTCTATATTCTCATTCAAATAATTTATATAAATAACAAACAAAAGACAACCCATAATCAATCCCTGTGGGACATCACTGGTGACAGGCCTCCAGTGGAAAAAGCAATCTTCCATTGCCACTCTGAATCCTGCCGTTAAGCCAATTTTGTACCCAACTGGCAAGATCATGAATTCTATGTGACCTAACTTTACTAATTAGTCTACTGTGCAGAACCTTGTCAAAGGCTTTACTAAAATACAAGCAAACAATGTCTATTGCTCTGTCCTGATCAATCTTTTTGGTAACTTCCTCAAAAAAACTCAATCGAGTTTGTGAGGCCATGATTTTCTTTGCACAAAATCATGCTGACTATCCCTAATCAATTTTTGCCTCTCTGAACGTTTATAAATTCTATCTTTTAGAATTACCTCCAACAACTTACCCACAACCAAAGTCAGACTCACAGGTCTGTAGTTCTCCAGTTTCTCCTTGATACTCTTCTTAACATAAATGATTTAGAGTTGGGGACCAAGTGTAGTGTGTCAAAGTGTGCAGATGACACTAAGGTGAGTGGTAGAGCAAAGTGTGCAGAGAACACTGAAAGTCTGCAGAAGATTAGGATAGGTTAAATGAGTGGGCAAGGGTCTAGCAGATTGAATACAATGTTGATAAATATGAGGTTAGGTAGGAATAAGAGAAAATTAGATTATTATTTAAATAGTGAAAAATTGCAGCATGCTGCTGTGCAGAGGGACACGGGTATCCTTGTGCATGAATCGCAAGAAGTTGGTTTGCAGGTGCAGCAGGTAATTAAGAAGGCAAACGGAATATTATTTTACATTGCTACAGGGATGGAGTTTAAAATTATAGAGGTTATGCTGCAGCTGTGTAAGGTGTTGGTTAGGCCACATCTGGTGTACTGTGTACAGTTTTGGTTTCCATGATCGAGAAATGTTGTACTGACACCGGAAGGGGTGCAGAGGAGGTTCATTAGGTTGATTTTGGAATTGACTGGGTTGGCTTATGAGGGGAGATTGAGTAGACTGGGACTATACTCATTGGCATTTAGAAGAATGAGTGGGGATCTTATAGGAATATATAAAAATATGAAGGGAATAGATAAGATAGCGGCAGGGAGGTTGTTTCCACTGGTCGGTGAAACTAGAACTTGTGGGCATAGCCTCAAAATAATGGGGAGCAGATTGAGGATTGAGCTGAGGAGGAACTTCGTCACTCAAAGTGTTGTGAATCTGTAGAATTCTCTGCTCAATAATGCAGTTGAGGCTATCTCGTTGAATGTTTATTTATGGCAAAGATAATTGGACTTTTAAACAGTACAGGAATTAAGAGTTATGGCGAGCAGGCAGGTGAGTCCATGAAGAAGATCAGTTATGATCTTACTGAATAGTGGAGAAGGTTCGATGGGCCAGATTCCTGCTCCTACTTCTTATGTACTTATGTTCGTAAACAAAGGTACAAAATTAGCCACCCCCCAGTCAAACTTGGCACAAACCTGTGATCAGATGAATACTGTGGCCATTTTTAAGTCAGTGTTTATCATCATTACAGTCCACAAAAGCCCCAAGTACTAAAGCCAGATGATGAAATTCAAAAATTAATTATCCATATTTTGTTATCATTGTGACAAGCAATGCCTCAACTTTAAAATTCTCATCTTTATTTTCAAATCACTTCAATCACCAAAAACCAACCCCCTCCAATCCATCTCTGTAATCTCATTCAGCCCCACAGTCCTCTGAGATGGCTGGGTTCCTCTAATTCTGGTGCCTTCAATATTCTTTTCATTTCATCATTTTACCAGATAAACTATAGTAGTTGAAGGAGGCAGTTGACCATTTCATGTCAAGCGCAAAGTGATTCTGTCTTCTTTTGTCTCAGCCCTAGCTCTGGAATTCCCTCCATGTCTCTCTCCTCCTTTATGATATCGCTGATTAATATATATCTGTAAACAATGTGATGGAATGAATACTGAGAGACAGTTCTTTCTAGAAGCCCTAAGTGAAGTCTTGACCTACACTTGGTCAGCATTTAATGAGTCGCTGACAGCCAAGCCTCCGACAATCTTTATCAGCCTTACTCAAGGACAAAATCTAAATAAAACAACAGAATAACAGGTGGTGGAAGAAAGTGAAAGGGTGGAATAATATGTATAGCCAATGATTGTAAAAGACTATGGAGCACAGAAACAGTACAGTCAAGCAATGGAAAAGACACTGACATTATCAAGTGCTTCAAATATATTACAGGGTCAAACCAGGCCTGAATCAGCATTGCAGATTTGAAAAAGTCCAATTGACATTAGGACTAGGTATAAAACCTAGAAAGAAACATCCTAATTAGACAAAGGATTAAAGAGAAACCAGCTTCATATGACAAAGTAGTTAGAACATTCAACACTTACTCCAGTCCTAGGAGAAACACCGTTATTAAGGAGCCAAAGTTTAGTATGCACTTTCACTGACCAACAGGGAATGAGAACTCTTTATTAATGACGGATACCGGATTGCAGATAATGGGTAGATGGTAAGTTTAAAGAAGAATTAATCCAGGACTGAATGGTTGTAGGTATCTGAGATGAGGCTTTAGCAAACTTCTTGCAGGCAAAGGGTGGTTTGACATTGTCAAAGGCAGTACAGTTAATCATGTCCTCATGACGTGTCGTACCTGCCAATCTCCCTTCCCCCACTTATCCGCTCCACCCTCCTCTCTGACCTATCATCTTCACCCCCACCCCCATTCACCTATTGGAGTCATTGCTACCTTCTCCCCAGCCACCACTCCCCCCCACCACCCCCAACCCCATTTATCTCTCCTCTCCACCCTGGAGGCTCCCTGCCTCTATTCCTGATGAAGGGCTTTTGCCCGAAACGTCGATTTTCCTGCTCCTCGGATGCTGCCTGACCTGCTGTGCTTTTCCAGCACCACTCTGATCTAAACTCTGGTTTCTAGCATCTGCAGTCCTCACTTTTGCCCAGTTAATCAGCCAGCCAGATGTCAGAAAACAGAACTGTGCAGTCATTTGAGGTGAAAGGGAGACCACTGGTGAAAACTGACCAATACTGTGAAGTTTGTGGATTTTGGGAGTGGAGATGTGATTGCACTGAATCAAGGGAAGTGCAAAGAGGGCATGATAGCCACCATAACCAAGTGGTCTCAGTGTAGCAGGCAAAAGCTGCATCAGTATGAAGATTGTAGAGAACATCCATCTATACATGAGGAAGTACAGAAAGGAACCAGAGAGAGGAATGTAAGCTATCTCAAGGCCAAGGACCAATTCCACCTCCTAGAAACACTGGTCAAATGTGTGGTCGGAGACGCAGCTTTAGGACTGGACTCATCAGCCATGCAAGGACTCAAAGAACCCATGACCAGTGAAACGGAATTTTCTAGATGGTCAATCATACTCAAGTGATAATGACAACACAGCATCATGCTGCAGTGAAATCTGTCCTGCAACATTTACAAGAAGCTAGACTTAACCTCAATACTAAATATGAGTTCTTGTCACCAATCATTAAATTCCTAGAGCATAATGTATGTGCATCAGTGGTCAGAACAGATTCTCAGGAAACCAAAGAATTTCCAAATCCTTGAATTGTCACAGAGTGTCAGCTACTTGTGGAATTATGAATCAAATAGGGACATTCATATCCAATTTAGAACATGTTAATGAAATACTCGGTCAGTTGCTAAGGCCAAACCAGTTTTGGTGCTGGGGAGAAGATCAAGATGTTGCTTTAAAGGATCAAAGAAATATTAATTTCACTGGACGTGTTGCGCATTATAACCCAGAACAGCGTGTTATTGTTGCCACAGATGCATCATCAACTGAACTTGTACTATTCCAGATTTAAGGGATGGGAAACGTAAAATGGTATACTATGTATCTTGATCTTTGATAGGAACAGAGTAAAAATATGTAGTTATTGAAAAAGACAAATTCAATCCTACCTGGGCTTGCGAGATGTTTGCAGACTATGACCTGGGGACCTTCAGTTCACAACTGAGATGGTCCACAAGCCTTTGGAAGGAATTGAAAAATGTGGCACTGGAAAAGCTCAGCAGGTCAGACAGTATCCAAGGAGCAGGAGAATGGACGTTTCAGGCATAAACCCTTCATCAGGAAGCCAGCATCTGTAGTCCTCACTTTCTCCGAATAGTAGGAACTAGCAAAGATGCCATTAAGAGTGCAAACATCTTATTTGAGATTGATGAGATTTAACTGAATAGGTGCAAGGGAAGAAACATGCTACAGCAGACTCATTGTCGTGTGTTCCTTTAGCAAGGTCTGAACAAGGGGATTTAAATTTTGGTAAAGACATGGAATCCTTTCTTTTACTAACAGTCATGTACCTACCTTCAACAGTAAATGTTCAAATGAGATCTGAAATGCATGAAATTCAGATGAAGAATGTACTCAAATCTGTGAGCATGGTATCAAAGGAATATAACTCTTACAATCCTGTTCTGATGCAATATCTTAATTAATGTAGACAATTAGTGTCATGGATGACATGCTGATTTGTGATTAGAAATTGGTCATTTCTAGATTCCTCAGACTTGATGTCTCAGGGGTTACACCTGCGTTACCTGGGTATCATGAAGTATTGTGGAATGCACATAATTCTGTCTTGTGGCCTGGTCTCTCAAAATCATTGAAAGAGATGATTTCCAATTGCATCACATGTGCAATCCATTAGCAGGAGAAAATCTTGATTTGTGCCCAGAGTAAGGGAGAAGGTGCATGAGTACTGTTTCAATCAAACAAGGAATTACAATCATCACTACAGTGCACAGAACCAGATCTCGAATTTCAAGAGTCACTGTGGTCCATGACTCATGAGACCAAATTCATAAGAAAACATTGCATCCACGACACTATCTTGAAACTGGATATGGAATAGTGAGGAGAGACAAAAAATGCATGTGTTTTATACAAAGAGATGACCTTTTACAGAATTCACCAATGGTTCAGAGGACCTGGAAGATGGTCTGAATGGTGAACTGGTGTCATCTTCTGGTTCTCAATCTGCCCAACAGAGTTTGAGAGAAAAGATGGAGAACTCAAATTCTTCATCTCCTCCTAGAGAGCTGAGAACATGGTGGGTAGATAGGTGAAATTGCCACAGCAGTTATCTCCAGAGACATGGGCTGGAGACGTAATGTGAAGGGTTAATGTGACTATGTAAATCGGTTTGTCCACATCATCAGGGAAATGATGTAAGAGCACGTGACTCAGAGCGTTGTGTCTAGAAGTTTTCTGTGAACTTTTGTTCTGTAGGTACGAGGGGTTAATATTTTCTGTATTAAATAAAAGGTCAGTTTTTGATGGTAATCAAGCCTCTTGCAATCTTTGTCCAACCCATTCCCCGGCGCAACCAAACAGGAACAGAATTTGACCAAAGTCTGCCCTTATGCGTATCCCTGTCAACTTTAGTTTTATATTGCTCATGTGAAGTATCTGAACTTTAAGTGTTAAAAGCGCCAAATAAGTACAGCCATAAAGGGGTATTTTATTCTCAACTCAACTTCTTGTGTCGATCATCAATTCTTGTCAAGTTAGATTCAGCTTTAACTGGATCTCATGAAACATGTTGCGAGTCTTAGTGTACATACTGACGTAGTCAAAGCAATGAGAAGTGGAAATCACCAGCTACAAGGAGAGAGGGACTGATCGTGTAGCAACTCCAGTGTTGCATTTGTTGTCAATGTGCCCTTTATTCCCCTCTTTTCCTCCTTCCCCCTTGTGCAACTCGCACTGGATCACGCTGTTCCAGCAGCCGAACAGGAAAAACAATGTGTCATGTGAACAAGCTGCATGTTTTGGGATTGCACTATGCAACTTGAGCTGGGGGATGGGATGGGAGGGCGGAGCTACGATCTCTTCCGGCAACAAAGGGGCTGTATAAATAAGCAGTCGGGAACAACTTTACAGACCCCAAAGAAACAAGGATCGGGAGGCTGAAGGAACTCGGAAACGCAGACAGAATATAAGATTTAGCGGAAAGTAAAGGCAAGAAGAAGCAAAGGAAATATCGGTGACAGCAATTGTATGACAGAGGGGGAAGAAAAAGATCTGATCACTTTAGAGGAAATTTGGAGTATGCAAACTAAGCATCTCTGTTAAAATAAACAGGAGCATCTTCAAGGAGTTAGATAAATATTTCTCCCACTCTTCAGCAACAGCAACCGAAGCGGGGGAGTGAAGTTCTGGCCAGTAGAAAGTGACGTTATCACTGTTTTGTTTGTAACAGAGGTAGCGTTGTTTCAGTGCCTGAAAAGATGCCGTTTTTGGGTCAGGACTGGAGATCTCCCGGCCAGAGTTGGATCAAAACTGACAACGGCTGGAAAAGATCCAACGATGAAACAAACAATAATGTCACGCCGCTGAACAGGTTAGTTACCTCTAGCTCCAGTGTTCACAACTCAGCAAACCTCGGTGACCACAGCAAGAATTTATGTGCATTTTTTTAAAGAAAAGTTTCTTGTAAGTCTGTATTCAAAAAGGTGCTTTTCTTACTGAATTCAGGCTTAAATACCATTGTAATTGGAGAAGAAATAGATTGGTCCAAAAAGGGAACTAATGTGTTAAAGTTAACAAACAGAGGAAATAGTTTCGAACATGACATTATAGGCAACACCGCAAGGAAGTCAAGCGAAACAAGTTGGTTTTATGGTTAGGGAGCAAAACATGGTATGCAGTGCTACAGTAATTGCATCTATCTACAAGTAAACACAAACAGCGTCTTACAGTCTAGTGATGAAAAATAATAAAAGTGTGTCTTTTTTGTTTGAAATCTGGGTCTTATAATTTTGGGGGTCAACAAAGTGTCTATTCCTAGGCTAAATTGTGATTGTACATTGTGTCCTCTTAAAAGAGACATTGGAAGAATGTTGCAGCAGATTAGGGTAATTTTTTTCGCTCTGGAGACATGACGTTCGACGACCAGATTTTTATTTTATCTTCGAGATTGTGGCTTGGCGTGAGAGGACACTGAGAACATCATTTTCTTTACATAAGCGTTCCTTGTTAAAAATGTTACAGTTGGAACAGCTGATGAAAACAAACAGATCCCGCTGACAGCATTACTCATCTGTACTGCCTAGTAAATATCGACATTTGAAAAGACCAAAGAGTTACATATTAAAGTGATTGAAAAACTTAGTGCAAAATATTCTTGCGAAAACTCAACACTTTGATATATTTTTGGAACTTTTTAAAAAAAAACACTAATGCTAATTCACACACGTTTGTGTTTGCCAGGACACAGTGCAAGGAAGGAAAAAGTCCCTTCTGATTGCTGGGCTGTTGTGTAAGATACAAGTAAACACCTGTTGCCTTTTATTGTGGAACCTGTTGTTACCCCTGAGTTTGCCTTGTGACCTGACAATTCCTGCCGTCTTTGTGGATGAGCTGCTAGGACAATTGACTGATAGTTATTGTTGAAAACAACTTTTTGTTTGCCATTCCAGGTTTTCAAGAGAAAGATGTATGTAACAAGGCTCTTGATGAACGGGAAAGAGTGGTAGTCAGACTGCTGATGTCTGGCACTCTGCCAGTGTGAGATCAGATGGTCAGCATCAGCAGACTCTTCTCGATGCGGGTGGTATTTTTCAGGCAAGCCTGACTGTGATCCATGTCCAGACATGTTTTCCTTCTGACTGTGATCACAAAGCAGGGATGAGGACTTATGACATTTGATGGTCAGACCAGAGATCTGGGCCCTTCTTGGTTGAAAAAAAATCATCAGTGAAGCAACAACAGCTTACATTTATCTTGGTAAAAATGTGTTATCAAACAAAATATGTGCACTGAGCACATATAAAGGAGATATTAAAACAGAGGATTTAAAGCTTGGTTAAACAAGTAGGCTTTAAAGAGTGTCTTGAGGGAAGAGAGAGAGGCAGAGCAGGAGGAAATTCTACAGCTTCGCCCTGAGGAGGGTGAAGGTACCATTGTCAGTAGTTGGGCAATGAAACTCGTGCACAAGTGGCTAAAATTGAAAAGAGTGCAGAAATATTGGAGGGTTTTGGAAGCAAAACTGTTTTTGCACTTACTCAGTGAGCAGCAGGGACAAGTAACTGCATAAAGAAAATTTTAGTTTTGTTCAGACACATCATCTATCACGTTAAAGATTCATCCCCTCCCCTGTTGTCACATAGTGGCAACAATGTGTATGTGTACAAGATCACTGCAGTATCTTACCAAGGCTTCTTATCATGCAACCTTTATGGCCTGGAAAGACAAGGAAAAGACGCAATGGGATCACCATCACGTCTAAGATCTCTCCAAGTCACACACCAAATTGACTTGGAACAATGTTATGGAGCTTCAAAATCTTGGAATTACTTCCCTTACAGCACTTTGCTATACTTCGACCATATCGATTACAGTCGTTCAAGAAGGCAGTTTGACACCACCACCTTCCAGGCCTTGATGACAATGCCCCCATCCAAAGAATGATACGTTATAATGGCAGATGATGTTCTTTAAGGTTGATTTAAGAGTTTCTAAAATATTATTTTTGAAATATGGTTGCTTTTTATCAATTTAGAATTGTTTAAAACTGTATGTTTGCAGAATGTGTTGAAGTTCATTCTCTTTCCTGGATCAGTGATATCAAGGTTTACAGGAATTGGGTGGAAACCTCTCATTCAGGACAATACATTGTGCCAAAACATGAAAACATTTACTCAAGATGATTAATTTTTCCCCCCATTTGTTTTGGCAAAAATATCAAATCTGCACAGCAAGAATGTTTGTATATTTTGAGGCATTGCAGACTGGGAAAATTATGACAAATTTAGATTTTCTTGGGAACATGGTGGGGAGAGTGCATAGTTTATAACAGACATATAAAGGATATAACTTTAGGATTAGAGCTGGATTGTTCAGGATGATGTCAGGAAGTACCACTTTAAACAAAAGGGAGTGGAAAGTTGAAACTCTCTTCTTTGCAATGTTACTAAGGCTTGAAGTCAATTGACAAAACGCCAAAACAGATTAATTGATAGATCTTTGTTAGGTAAAGTATCAAAGTTTAACAAATACAGATTGGTACATGGAGCTAAGATATAGATCAGCCATGATCTGATTAAATGATGGAAAGGGCTGAATAGCTTCCTGCTTTTCCTGTGTTGAGGGAATACAGCAGTTTCTGTACTAAGCAACACTTCTCAGATTGATGTGAACTAATAAGTCATCAAAATACCTTTTTAAAAGTGGTCCCTTCCTCTTAGTTTGTTTCATTATCACTTCCACACCACCTCCCCCCACCTGCTCAGGGCTTGCCTTCATTGACACTGGCTGTCTGCCAGGGAGCCAATTTACAGACCACTGGGTAACATCTTTCAAATGTTTTTTGCAGCAGCTTCCAGTTTGTTGGAAGAGTTTGCTGGAGCCAGGAGAACCTGTGTGTGCAGTTTTATTGCATCCTCCTCTTTGGGGTGATGTTTGTTTTTTGTTCAAATCCCATTGAGCTCTTTCTACAGACATGGGACTGGCTAAGTCAAGTCACAGATCAATGCTATAAATAACTTGTGGTTGGCTGTTCACAACCAACTTCCCTTGCCGAATGGTAATCTGTGGCCTAAAAATGATCATGTTTGTTTAAAATCTTGCTCTTCTATCTTGAATAATAACCATTCAAAAGAAGGCCTAAAGATTATTTCAGCCATTTCTTTTCTGGTCAGTGTAAAAAAAAACTGTTTTGAAGTTAGAAACTGGTTCTGCTTTTGCATGAAAATAATTAGAATTTACATAGTTCAGCTGAACTGATCCATGCTGCTATTTATGCTTCACTCAAGTCTCCTCCTACTCGCGCCCCAGCAACAGGCCTTCCTATCACTTCCCCCCTCCCCCCCCTCATATTTTACATAATTGTAGAGCCCTTGCTTCGTTACTACAAAGTTCGCAGAACTAGTTCCAATCTGTAAACTGCACCATTGCAGGCTTCTAGTATATTTTTGTGTTAGATTCTAAAGTAAGAATAGATTTAACTTGTAGAAATTGAGACTTGTCAAAACAAGTTTATTTATCAGTGCACAAGAGCCTTGGAAATTTGCTATCCTTTGAGACAATAACAGAAATAAGTCTGATTCTGAAATGTAGCTGGTTAGAGGGAAAAAAATTAGCTCCCAGAGTGGGCTCTTGGAGATGACATTTTACAACTATTGAATGGCATGGATTAGTAGTTAAACTAGTTTTAAAGTAGTTAACATCAGTTGGAGCAAAGTCTGGAGTTGCTATCGGAGCCCAAGGAGGTTTGTGTAAGATGTAAGTACCAGCACAATATTGGGTGCAAACAGTCTCACTCTGCACTATGTCTTGGAGGTTTCATCACGTGACCCAGCCCCAAACTCCTACCATTGGTCACCCAAGTTATCCATTAGGGTAGCACCATTTCTAGATCCATTGGAAAGCAAACAGACATTCCAATTGGCTCACTTTATAATGCCAGTCAAACAAACTTTTCTGCCCTCTGCAATACTTTTACAACTGGAAGCCTGGAATAGTGAGACTTGAGAAAATATTGGTGGATTTCCCCTTTCTCATAGTGTCTAGACGCAAAGCATATTTCCTGCTGATTTAATTGGCCACTTTTTGCATTGAACTGTTCATGTCTTACAGCACAATTCATGTTTCACATTTGTCTTTACATAGTTTCTGTGATGAAGAGGATTTTAACAAGGAGAACCTTTTGAAGAGTGTTGGTTGTGATATGATGACAAAAAAGAGAAAGAAGGACCTGCTGAACAACAACACAAAAATCCAATGTGAGTTTTCATCACCTTTTGAGTAGACTTCAGAATGTTTAAGATTAGTCTCTTTAAGCCATAACTTTTATCTTCTAAACTGAATATTTGAAACTGTTGTGCAATTTTAGTTTTGGGAAATGTTCCAACCATGAATTATCCCATAATGGCAATCAGTCAGGAAGGAGTTGGCCGCAAATGCTTATTCTACATGAGTAAAGTGTTGAGCACCTAATAGAATTTTGTTACTTTTTTTTTCAGTTTGAGAAGAAACTTTCATTTACACAGCATTTCAGGATCTATCCAAATGTTCTGTAAGCAGAGAAGTGCAGTCAATGTTGTAATGTAGGAAAAGTGGCTGCCAATTAACTGTCCAACATTATCCATCAAGACATCATGTTAGTCAATGCAAACAATGGCATGTTGTAGCTTAGCTGGTAGCACTCCCACCTCTGAACCATAAGGCACTGAGTTCATGACCCTCTCAAGGACTTCTTGCCTAAAGAAGGAGTGTTCACAATGCAACCAATCAGTTTGTTGATTAGCCTGCAAATGCTTCCATAACACCCTCCAAGGAAACAGCATGAATATGTGAGTCAAACTAACTGAGCCAATCTTGTTCCCTCTGTTTGACATCGAAACATATAAAATATAGAGGAGACTTGGCAGGGTAGATTTTAAATGGATATTCCTCCTAGGAGAATCTAGAACTGGTAAACACATTTTAAAAAGTAAGTGTCTTCTCCAGATACATAAACACAATTTCAAGGCTGACACCTTCGTGCAGTCCTCAGAAAGTGCCACATAGTTAGAGATGCTGCCTTTTGAGTTAGATATCAAACTGACTGTTTTGAAGAAAAGCAGCAGAGTTCCCCTTGGTGTTCTGGTCAACATGTATTCCTGCACCAATGCATGAAAGCATATTATTATCTGGTTATTATCCCGTTGATGTTTGTGAGAGCTTGCTGTGGACAAACCTGCTGCAGTATTTTCCTGCGTTACATGAGTTCAGCATTTCAAAATATACTTTATTTCCTGTACAGTACTTGTAATATCCTGAAAGGTGCTACGTAAATGAAAATTATTTCTTTGCTGTTTTCACTGAGAATTGTCATGTGAAATATGTATGGTTGAGATCTCTGTCTCAGATGAGCAGTACTGATTCTCTTGACCTTAACTAGAAATGTTTCAAATGTCCCAAGAGATTAGACTGATGCGAATATATCATTGCTGTTTTCTCTGTGCCACCCTGAGATAACATTGCTTCTGTCATGTTTGGTGTGAGGTGAGGGAGACGATAAACAGGTCACTGTCAGAAGTTGAAGAGTTATCAGGCCTTCAACAGGCTGTTGGGTCACAGCCCTGCTTCCTCTGGGTTGCTCCCACCTTACCAATTGAACTGCAAGTGTTGAGAACTCTGTTTAGGCGTACAAATGGGGACTGCCCACATTCTGATCCAAGAGACAATCTAGAACTCTGAAGACATTCCTGTTGTGGTGATTTAACTATTGAGGCCGCATATAGAATTCATAGCGCACAGACCATTTTGGCTTGTACAAAATCAAAACTTCAGTTCTCATGTCATCCATATAAATGCTTGACTGTACTAATGATACATAATTTAAGGTGGTTTTTGGTTAAGCTGTTTTCAGTTTCAAAGAACCAGCACAGGCATGATGGCCTGAGAGGTCTCTTTCTGAGCTGTATCATTCGCTGTTCCTTTATTTAAGCACCACCTTTTTCTTAAAGCTGGTTTGTTTCTTTTTCCTCTTGTGGCCTGGGTTAATATGACCCATGAAAACTCAAGCTGATTCACCTATCAGCACTCATGGCCTTATATGCTAAAATATTTGATTCAGATATTTTTTTTGGGCTGCCGTAAAATAAATGAGATGATGATGACTTTTTATAAGGTTAAATTATTTTATATTGTAGCCTATAAATCCCAAGTAATAGCAAAATGTAGTCTTCTCTGCAGATAGCAGACATGATATAAACTTCCAGCTACTGCAGTATTAGAACATTACAGCGCAGTACAGGCCCTTCAGCCCTCAAAGTTGCGCTGACCTGTGGAACCAATCTGAAACCCATCTAACCTACACTATTCCATTCTCGTTCAGATGTCTATCCAATGACCACTTAAATGCCCTTAAAGTTGGCGAGCCTATTACTGTTGCAGGCAGTGCACTCCACGTGCCTACAACTCTCTGAGTAAAGAAACTAACTCTGACATCTGACCCACATCTATCACTCCTCAAATTAAAACTATGTTCCCTTGTGCTAGCTATTGCCATCCAAGGAAAAAGGCTTTCACTATCCAACCTATCTAATCCTGTGATTATCTTATGTCTCAATAAAGTCACCTCTCAACCTTCTTCTCTCTAATTAAAACAGCCTCCAGTCCCTCAGCCTTTCCTTGTAACACCTTCCCTCCACACCAGGCAACATCCTAGTAAATCTCCTCTGAACCCTTTCTAAACTTCCACATCCTTCCTATAATGTGGTGATCAGAACTGTACGCAATAGTCCAAATGTGGCCGCACCAGAGTTTTGTACAGCTGCAGCATGATCTCATAGTTCCAAAACTCAATCCCTCTACCAATAAAAGCTAACACACCATATGCCTTCTTCACAACCCTATCAACCTGGGTGGCAACTTTCAAGGATCTGGACACTAAGATCTCTCTGCTCATCTACGCTACCAAGAATCTTCCCATTAGCCCAGTATTCTGCATTCCTGTTACTCCTTTCAAAGTGACTCAACTCACACTTTTCTGCATTAAACTCCATTTGCCACCTCTCGGCTCAGCTCTGCAACTTATCTATGTCTCTCTGTAACCTACAACATTCTTTGTCACTATTCACAACTCTACCACCCTTAGTGTCATCCGCACATTTACTAACCCATCCTTCTATGCTCTCATCCAGGTCATTTATAAAAATGACAAAACAATGGACCCAAAACAGATCCTTGTGGTACCCCACCAGTAACTGAACTCCAGGATGAGTATTTCCCACCAATCACCACCCTCCTAATCAGCTAGCCAATTTCTGATCCAGACCACTAAATCACCCTCAGTTCCGTACCTCCGTATTTTAAGCAATAGCCTACTGTGGGGAACCTTATCAAACACATTATTGAAATCCATATATATCACATCAACTGCTTTACCCTCATCCACCTGTTTGGTTACCTTCTCAAAGAACTCAATAAGGTTTGTGAGGCACGACCTACCCTTCATAAAACCATGTTGACTATCCCTAATCAACTTATTCCTCTCTAGATGATAATAAATCCTATCTCTTATAACCCTTTCCAACACTTTACCCACAACCAAAGTAAGGCTCACAGCTCTATAATTTCCAGGGTTGTCTCTACTCCCCATCTTGAACAAGAGACCAACATTTGCTATCCTCTATTCTTCTGGCACTATTCCTGTAGACAACGACGACATAAAGATCAAAGCCAAAGGCACGGCAATCTCCTCCCTGGCTTCCCAGTGAATCTTAGGATAAATTCCATCCGGCCCAGGGGACTTATCTAGTTTTACAATTTCCAGAATTGCTTACAGCTCCTCCTTATGCACCTCAATCCCATCTAGTCTATTGAATAACTATTACTGAGAAATATGTACTGGGGATTGAAGTTGACTAGGCTAAGGATATGGATCATTGTTAAATAAATATAAGATAAAATAGAAGCAGGACTAGTTTAGTTTATTTATCCCTTTCAGCTTCTCCATCATTTAATAAAATCATGGTTTGTGATCTATTTGAGGGTTATGGTTGTTCAGAGTTCTGTTGGTGGGCAGTAATTGTGGTTTGGTTCCATCAGACAAGGTGATCATTCAGCCCATATAAGCCATGTCAATTCTCAGCAAGAGCAACTTGCTTGTCCCACTCCTGAGCCTTTTCCATGTAATCCTGCATTCTGTTCCCAACAATACTTATCTAATTCACTTTTGAAAGTCATGAATGAATCCATCAGGTCCTTCCTATCTACTCTGCCCAAAGTGCTCATGATTTTGGACACCTCCTTGCAAATCTTCTCTGAACCTAATTTTCTCTAAACTATTCTCCAAACTGAAATTCCTCAGCCCTTGAACTATTGTCTTAAATCTTAAGTGCACCCTCTCAAGAGACTTTTGAATCCTTTCTGAAAGTGCAGTACTCCGAATTTAACTCCATTTGAAGTCAAACCAAATGATCTGTCAAGATTCATTGTATCTTTGTTTTTGTACCCTTTGCCTCTTTTTACGAAGTCCAGGATTACTTCAACTTTATGAACCACTTTGTAGGAGACTGGACACCTTCAATTTATGCACATGTACCTTGATCTCTTTGTTCCTCCCCATCTTTAGAAATGAACTGACCCTCTGAACAGTATCGCCCAGGCCCATTCCCCTACCCTATTACTTCACATTTCCCCTGACTAATGCACCTAACCCACACATCCCTGAACACTCTGAGCAATTTAGCATGGCCAATTCACCTGACTTGCACATCTTTGGATTGTGGGAGGAAACCAGAGCACCCGGAGGAAACCCCGTAGACTCAACCCCGTAGAATAAAGATTCCATGTTGCCTTTCATCATTCTTCCTACTAAATTACATCACTTTGCACATCTCTACAATGTTTAATACTTTGGAGTTATAAAGACTTTTGGAAAGAACAGGGAAGGATGTGAGACTGATTGGATAGCTTCTTCAAAGAGTTGGCACAGACACAGTGGATGGAATGGATACTTTGGTGCTCTGTGATTAGTTACTCTTTGTCGTCCTTTGAGGGCTTACTTCTGATCATTGACCTCCTTCAAGAAAGTGAATTGTTTGGAAGTAGTGCATGAGCATGGGAATGGGGCTATGTTGTGAACAAGAAATAGGAACAGGAGGAGATGATATAATCCCTAGGGCCTGCTCTGCCAATCAATATGGTCATGATCAGCATGGTGGCTCAGTAGTAAGCACTGCTGTCCCACAACGCTAGGGATCTGGGTTCAATTCCAGCCTCTGGCAACTGACTGTGTGGGGTTTGCACATTGTCTCTGTGTCTACGGGGTTTTCTCTGGGTGCTCCGGTTTCCTCCCACAGTCCAAGATATGCAGGTCAGGAGAATTGGCTATGCTAAATTGCCTAGAGTGTTCAGGGATGTGTGGGTTAGGTGCATTAGTCAGGGGAAAAGTGAAGTAATAGGGTAGGGGAATGGGTCTGGGTGCGATACTGTTCGGAGGATCGGTGTGAAGTTGTTGGGCCAAATGGCCTGTTTCCACATTGTAGGGATCCTATGATTTTATGACTGATCTTGGGCTTCTCTTCCATTTCCTGCCTACTCCCCATCTCACTTGATTCCCTTAGAGACAAGAACCTGTCTATCATAGTCTTGAATGTATTCAGTAATGGAGGCTCCCTGGAAGAGAGTTATACAGATTTTCAACCCTTTGAGTGAAGTAATTTCACTTCTCAGTTCTAATGATTAGCCCTTATCCTGAGATTGTGTCCCCTTGATTTAGATTCTCTGACTAGCAGGGAAGATCTCTCACTATCCACTCTATCAAGTCCCTTCAGAATCTGACATGTGTCAATAAGATCAGCTCTCATTCTTCTAATATAGACTCACTTCACTCAGCCTCTCATCATAGGACAACCTCCTCATCTCAGGTGCACAGGTTTAGTGATTGGGGAATTGTATATGGGAAGAATTTTTCTTTTTATTCACTAATGGGGTGTGGGAGTTGCTGGCTGGCCAGCATTTATTGCCCGCCCATAATTGTCTTCAGAAGGTGGTGGTGAGCTACCTTCTTGAACCACAACAATCTGTGTTGTAAGTTGACCCACAATAATGTTAGGGAGGGAAATCCAGGATTTTGACCCAGGAACAGTGATCTAAAGGAACAGTCCAGATAGCGAGTGGCTTGGAGGGAAACTTGTAGGCGGTGGTGTTCCCATATATCTGTTGCTCTTTTCCTTATACATAGAAGTGGTTGTGGATTTGGAAAGTGCAGCCTGAGGATCTTTGGTGAATTTCTGCAGTGCATCTTATGAATAGTACAGTGCATCTTATGAATATGGTGGAGGGTGTTGTTTATGGATGTGGTGCCAATCAAGTGGGCTGCTTTGTCCTGGATGGTGTCAAGCTTCTTGAGTATTGAAATTGCACCCATCATAGCAAGTGAGAATTCCATCACATTCCTGACTTGTGCCTTGTAGATGGTGGATCGGCATTGGGTGGTCAGGAGATGAGTTACTTGATGCAATATTTCTAGCCTCTGACTTGCCCTTGAGGCTACGGTTTCTGCTGCGAGTCCAGTTGAGTTTCTGGTCAATGGTAATCCTGAGGATGTTGACAGCTGGGGATTCAGTGATGGAAATACCATTTGCTTGCCAAAGAGCAGTGGTTAGATTGTCTCTTATTAGAGATGCCTGGCATTTGTGTGGCGTGAATGTTACTTGCCCCTTGTTAGCCCGAGTCTGGGCATTGTCCAGATCGTATTGCATTTGAACATGGACTGGTTCAGTGATAGGCTTGATGAGCTGACACAATTCAAAAGAAGTTGTTGAGGGTGCGATTACGCAGCATGCCCCATCGAAACTTGTGCCTGGAGAGGTTTAAATCATCACGTGACTTTTTCCAGAGCTTCACCATAAGTCCGAATCAAAATGCAACCATGTCAGCCAGGGCTTATAAATGATGGTTGTAGGTAGATGTTTAATGTCTCACTGTAGCCTTTAGTAGATCTGGGATCAAATGTTCAGATATTTGTTGCTTTGAAATCATTTGAGTTGTCTGTGTATTTAGTCAGGCAATTCTTGCAGTCAACAAATAATGTTTACTACATTTGTTTACCTTCAGATTTCCACCAAGAGACTTGGATTTCTGTTCACAAAGGAAGTACAAAGGAGGTAAGTAATAATGGGTTATATCAATAAACAGCCACAAGTTCACTGATCCTGCATTAATCAGATCTCCATCAACAGTACTGACAGTCTCTTGTTTCTCTTCCAGCGTCATGGATATTGTACTTTGGGTGAAGCTTTCAACCGTTTAGATTTTTCCAGTGCAATATTAGATACCAGAAGATTTCACTATGTTGTGAGGGTAGGTGGTCTTCACATTTCTGTTGTGTTCAGTTGAAAATTTTACTGTTATGGGTTGTTGTAGCCGTGTCTCTGTTGGGAGATCTCCCACCTTTTGAGTCAAAGAAATTGTGGATTCAAGTTGCACAAAAAAGAATACTGACACTCCAGTACAGTGCTGAGGGAGAGCTGCACTATTTGAGGTCTGATCTTTCAGGTGTGAGGTTAAACCCAGCTACCCTGCTCAGGTGGGTGTAAAACATCCTGTGGCACTATTTCAAATCTCCCTTGCCCCTGGTATCCTGGAGTGTATTTATCCCCCAATTAATATTTCTCAAACTGATTTCTGTCCCACTGTTTGTGGGAGCTTGCTGTGCACAGTTGGCGGGTACATATTCCATGTTGCAATAGCCACTATCCATCAAAAATATTCCATTGACTGTGAAGCCCTAAGGGACATCTGGTTGTCATTAAAGGTGGTATACAAATGTAAGTGTTTTAAATTTATTTTTGCCTTTATTTCCACCTCATTAATGATTAATTGCAATTTTACACCAGCTAAAGGACTATTGGGGATTACAGTGAATCCTTCATTGTACAGACAGGAGGAGAAGTAATTCCATCTGATGGAAATTGTACTGCTCTGAAATCGAAACAGCTTGTCAAGCATCAAACAAGGCAACATTGGAAACTGTCTTTGTCCAGCAACATACAATGTGCACATAAATGGCTGCCCTTCCTGAATCCTTTATAGTAACTATTTAGATTTCTTCAATACATTTTTGATTTGTTACTAACTGAAACTGACATACAAAGAAAGAAGGATAGACTGGTTTGGGCTCTTTTTTTTGTTTAATTGGGGGTACGGAGAGTCGACTCCAGGGTGACGTATAGAGATCTTTTAAACTTCTGAAAGGGGTTTGATGAGGATAGATGTGGACATGATGTTTCTACCTGTAAGGGAGACCAGAATTAGACGGTCATAAATATAAAATTGTCACTAATAAGTCTATTAAAGGAATTCCAGTGAATCACTTTGCCTAGAGAATAGTGAGACTGTGGAAATTATAACCACATGGAATTGTTGAGGTGAAAGTGGAGATACAGCTTTCCCCTGAAAATATGTGTCAGAGAAAGGAGTATAAAGATATGATGAAAGGATGAGATGAAGAGAAGTGGGAGCATAAAGTCCAGCATAAATCAGTTGTGCCAGTGGGCTGTTTTTGTGTTGTTCATACCAGGAAATCCTATATAGGTCTTGACTTACAGCTTGTAATCCCATGAATTGCTGAGTCACTTTATGAAGAGAGTTTGCTTTCTGGAAAAGAAAGGTTGCTCATCTCCAAGAAGAGTTTCCTTTTAGTTGTGTATCAGTTGGACTTTTGCAATTTTTGCTGATGCACAGACTCTCCTCCTCCTCTCTCTCTCTCTCTTTCTTCCCCCCCGCCGCCACCACCACCGAAAATGATCTGTTTGCGCTGGTCACCATCCAGTTCAAGTAGGGATCCATTAGCTTGAGTCATAAAGGATAGCAGCCCCAGCTATCAATCATAAGTCAAATCATCATACTGAGTGACAAAGCCAACAGCTGATACAGTATCCCAGTGTGTTGTTGCTGGGACTAGAAAGGTGCTGATGGAAGTGGAACTGTTTGGAATTCCTGCCATGTTCTCTGCTGCCCCTCCATTCTCTCCAACCAGTATCTTGTGTCATCTCAACTCTGTTCGTTAACAGATGACACTCAGGCTCAGACAGTGAACTAACAGTTCACTCCTGTTTAGAAAGAGCAAAAGTGTGTGTCCTTTGAGTGAAGGGGCTATCATTTGACTCTAAAGAAAATGCTTGGATTTATGTATCACCCTTCCCAATTGTGGGAAATTTCCACCCCCCCCTCCCCCCCTAAAAAAGCAGGTCACAGTCACTAAGGTATTTTTAGAAATGTAGTCATTGTTGAAGTGTCAAAAACATGACTGCACATGCTGAACGGCCAGAAACAACAATCTGATAATGACTGGATTTTCTTTCTGTGGTAACGACTGAAGGATCAGGATACCAGGGATAACTCTGCTCTGCTCTGCTCTTCTTGGCAACAAATACCATAATATCTTTTGCTTTCACTTGAGAGGGCAGTGTCTTGGTTTAATGTCTCATCTGAAAGATGCCACCTTTTGACAGTACAGCTAAACCTACTGGCTGATTCATCATTGTCTTGAAGTGCAGTTGAAGGTAAGTGAACAGGATGTAAATCCTTTTTGTTCTGGATGAACGGTCCAGAGGGTTAACTATCTTTCCCTACCAAAGCACTAGGTAAATTCATTTTGATTTCTCTACACTACTTCTTAGTGTTTTTACTCTGCAAACAAATTAAAGATACAAAAGACAGACTAACCCACAACATTTGCCATTAGTGATGGCCTGTACGTGGGTGACACGAGGAGCAGTGTAAATGAATGAGCAAAATTATGCTGAATTTTTTCTTCTATTCTTTGTGCACTGAGGACCAGGTAATTGATTTGAGACAATTTTTATTACTGTGAACTGCTCAAAAACTGAGTGTTGACCAATGGAGATAACGTGCACTCCTGCAAAGGAAGGGGAAGAGTGGTTCACCCTGACCATGTCTGTTAATGGGGAATTCCTGTTCCTTATTTCTATATTTTAACCATTGTCAGCAAAATTTTAAAAACTGAAATATTTGATTACTCCAAGTGATTTGAACTTTGCTCAATTTTCCAATGGCCCAGTACTAATTGAGAAACAATACAAATTAATTTTAGTGAAATGTTGCTGCAAGTTAGAGTTCGTGTTCATCCAGAATTCCTAATATTAAACTTTACTCAATAACACCTCCTGCCATAACCCCTTCTGCCTTTGCCTGTAGTTTACAGGGGTAGAGATGGACTGTACATCACCTCCTGGAAGCAAAGTCAGCATACCTGCAAGAAGCCAACCCCACTAATAAAATACACTGCAGGTAGACCAAAATGGTAGAGAGCAGGACTTCTGATGAAGAGGGTCATTCTTCCCATAAATGCTGCCAGACTTGCTGAGTTTCTGCAATGTTTTGTTATAGAGAGAGCAGAATCCCTCTCCCATGTGGGAGTCAGTCCCTTTCAGCAGCTCCATCAGTTCCAGCAGGTCATCAGCTCAATAGTGGGCACTGTCTGGACTGCAGTAAGGAATGCAAAGAAGTTTATGGCTGTTCCCCCAAAAAATCCATTATGTGGCTTTAGGACAAAGAGGAATGCTAGTTTATCAGATTAGGGGAGGAGTGATATTGGGTGCGAGGGTCTGGAAGGCAGGTTGGGTGTGCATGTGTATGAGATGATTACATTGTGGGGTGGTTGCCACTGAAAAGCACATGGTGACCCCCATCTCTCTGTCTCTCATGTTCTCACTCTGTTTTTCCCACCCACTCCCCAATTTAATTCCTGCCTTCGTTCATCTTAGCTGTTTACAAACAGCCTGCCCACTTGCTCATTCCAGTCATATAATGGTATGGGCAGTGTATTACCTGGTCAATATGCTTGCAGTGTAGCCTCACAGACCTTTTTATTTATTGATTTATGTTATTTGCCTCCTCCCACCTGTTAATGGGGGTCAACTTCAGTGTGAGGTGGAATATGGTGAGCTATACACCTGACTGTTTTATATGTTCCCCCCTCACCAGCAGGAGTGCATGAATATCCAGCCCTCAGTAACACACACAAACACATACACACCCCTTGATATAGAGCAGATGAACTCAACTTAGGCCATTGCAACTGTATAATTAATCACATTTGGAACAGCTGAGTGACTTATGGAATTGCTCTGTTGTGCTAAAATGATGCCAATGTTATTTTCTATTTGCAGTTGCTGGAGCTCATTGCAAAATCCCAGCTCACGTCCCTCAGTGGGATTGCCCAGAAAAACTACATGAACATTCTGGAGAAAGTTGTACAGAAAGGTGAGCAGTAACTGTGAACAGTGCTGGTCTCCATATTATAAAATCACCTTCGAGTTGTTTCTTTGTTCTACTTTCATATTTAACTAGAATTTCCTAGATCTAATGATGGAAAGCAAGAGGAAAATTCTTTGTTTGTACTCTTATAGAGTTAAGAATCCATTAAGACGGCATTAGAAAATTAGTGAGCAGTTCTCGCAAATTCTTCTGTGCTAATCCACTTGGCAAGTGATATGGATACAAAGCAGACTACAACTTCAGTCTGCATTTGGTAATGAAGCCAACTGCACTGCATGAATTAAATAAGTACTTTGAGAATCAAAATGCGAAAGCTTATTTTGAGGGAGAATAGTTAGTTTTTAAAACAAAATCTTTTATTTTTGTGCTATTAAGAATTTTTATTTCCAGTAGTTGCAGCATATGTGTGCCTATCGTTCAGTCTTTAGGACTGAGGTGATAATTATGAATTCTATTAGTGATTCCGATGAAGAGCCTAGAACATGGGATCAATTGGTTGGAAGTGATTCATTGTTCACCACTGCCATGATGACACAATTAAGATCCTTGAATATCTTGTCCGGTTGCATTTATTTTGGAAAGTTGCCCAATTTCTCGCAAAATGACAACCTGATCAGCCAATTTCAAGCACCGCAATTTAAAGATTCTTATTTTTGTTTTGAGCTATCTCCATGACCTCTCATCCCCTTTTTTATAATTGTCACCCCCTGTAGTCCCACTATCCTCTGAGATTTCTTGTCTTCCTCATTTTGAGCTCTTGAATATCCCTGATTTAAATCACTTTCCTATTGGTAGTTGTCCCTTCAGCTGACTGGATTCTGTACTCTGGGATTCTCTCCCTAAATCTCTCCATGCTGTCACTTCCTTTTAATATTTTCTTAGAATCTATCTCTTTGGCCAAGCTTTTGGTCTCCAAACATAACATTGTGTGACTTGGTGTCAAATTTTGCTTGATAATGCATTAGTGTAAGACACTTTATTGCACTTAAGTGCCATATAAATGCAAGTTGGTTGTAATTCAGTGACAATAGATGTTTCATTATTTAACACCTTTAACTTTTTTTTCTGTAATCTCCTCATCTCTACAAATTTCCCCTCTTATCTCCACTCCTAACTATTCATTCTTAGAGCATCTATTTTTAATATTAAGAATATTTTGGTCATTTTTTTAGTGCTTGAAGACCAGCAGGATATCCGACTAATTAAAGAGCTGCTGAATAGTCTGTACACAACTCTTTGCGCGCTGGTGAATGGTGTGGGCAAGTGTGTGTTGGTGGGAAACATAAACACCTGGGTCTACAGAATGGAGGTCATTATGCACTGGCAGCAGCAACTGAACAATATTCGTATCATCAGGGTAAGTGGTAGCCATAAACAGCAACTCCGAGGCACATAAAGGAAAACATGCCCATTCTATTTGGACTCTTATTAGACATTTGTAATTTGTACTAAAGGAGCGATTTTAAATAATAAGCATAAATCTTTTTAATTTATTATGGGAACGTAGCTGTCCCAGGCTGGGGAAGCATTTATTGCCCATCCCTAGTTGTCCTTGAGAAAGTGATGAGCTACTGTCTTGAACCATGACAGTTTATTCAGTGTAGATACACCCACTGTGTTGTTAAGGAGGGTTTTCCAGGATTTTAATGCAGAAAAACTGGAAGAACAGTGATAGATTTCCAAGTCAGAATGGTGAGTGACTTTGTAGCATGGCAGGGACTCTGACATTATCAGATCCTTCCTAAAGCGGGTGATTGACTGCTCCAACCCCTCAACTGAAGAGGCTCTGCTGAAGGCTATATTCTATCAAAGCATTCTATTTTAACTCTAGTCTTTGAATCATTTTTATGCTATTTTCTTGTTGTGTTGAACAGTGGGTTGGATCTTTTGAAATTCGTCTTGTTTGGCACCATTTCATTAATACCAATGACCTGTTTTTGAATGCCATCACTGAAATTTGACAACAAGCCACATAAGGAGATATTACAACAGGTTAATAAAAGCTTGGCCAAAGAGGTCATTTTTAAGAACCATCTGAAAGGGAGGAGAATAGATGGAGATGAACAAAGAAACTTACAGCACAGGAACAAGCCTTTCAGCCCTCCAAGCCTACACTGAACCAGATCCTCTATCTAAATATGTCACCTATTTTCTAAGGATCTGTATCTCTCCACTCCCCACTCATTCATATATCTATCTAGATACATCTTAAATGACGCTGTCGTGTCTGCCGCTACCACCTCTACTGGCAACGTGTTCTAGGTACCCACCACCCTCTCCATGAAGAACTTACCACAATATTTCCCTTAAACGTCTCCCCTTTCACCTTGAACTCATGACCCCTAGTAATAGAGTCCCAACCCTGGGGAAAGGTGTCTTGCTATCCACTCTGTCTATACCTCTCATGATTTTGTAGATCTCAATCAGGTCCCCCCTCATCCTCTGTCTTTCTAATGAAAATAATCCTAATCTACTCCACCTCTCTTCATAGCTAGCGCCCTCCATATCAGGAAACATCCTGGCGAACCTCCTCTGCACCCTGTATAGTGTTCAAGAACATGGGTATTGCAGCTGATGACATGGACACCAATTATGAAGTAATAAAAATAGCGGATGCTCAAGGGGCTGGGATTGGAGTGCCAGGATCCCCAAGATTGTGGGGTTGGATAGAGATGAAGGGCTTTGGAGGGTGGGGTACCGTGGAGGGATTAGGAAACGAAAATGAGAATGTTTAAGATCAAGGACTTGCCTGATTAAAGAACCAGCTTAGGTCAGTGAGCAGAGTTGGGGTGATAGAAGAATGGGACATGTTAGGATACAATCCTGTTCTATAATACCCTCTAGGCCCAATTAACATTTGATGTTTCTTGTTTTGCAGCCTTTGAATACAGGACTGACCCTCACAGACCTACCAATGTGTCTGCAGTTGAACATCATGGAAAGGTTGGCTGATGGGAGAGACATTGTCAGTCTGGGACAGGTGTCTCCAAACCTGCAAGTGCTGAGTGAAGATCGCCTTCTCTGGAAGAGACTATGCCGCTATCACTTCACAGAACGTCAGGTAGGTAATGCATGAACAAAAATCTGGTTTCAATTTAAATTCAACACAACCCTTCAGCAAGCTTCAGAGAGACCAAGCTTCTGTCCTGTTAATTGTAGATTCGCAAACGACTCATTTTATCTGAAAAAGGCCACTTGGATTGGAAGAAGATGTATTTTAAGCTCAGCAGATGCTACCCAAGGAAGGAACAGTATGGGGACACACTACAGTTCTGTCGACATTGTCACATCCTCTTTTGGAAGGTAAGTTGGTGGCTTTGTCAACACCTGTGGTCCAATCCAGGAAAAAGAATTGTTTCTTTTTTTTTTGTATAACATGTTATTCCCTTATACTTCAAAATAGCATCCATTTATTCCCATTTTATAGAATTACACATTTACATTCAAAACTATAAATTCTGATTACTGGATAAATTATCCTACTTTATTACATTTGCATGCAGAACCTGGGGCGCATGTGAAGGGTGTATTCATCTTTATAAGGCTGTTTGCTCATAAGAAAAGTCTTGTATTTCTCTGTCAATTTCCATGATCTCCGAATTTCTCAATGTGATTCACCATCAATTAAGAACCTTTTTGAAGTGTTGTCACTGCTGTAGTTTAGGCAAAGTGGTAGCCAGTTTGTGTGCCACAAGCTTCCACTACCAGCATTGTGATAATTACCAGATGATTAGCTTCTTTGGTCTCAGAGGGATGAATATTGTCCAGAATGCCAGGAGAATTCTCCTGCTCTTTTAAAATTAATTCACCGGGATCTCTTCCAATCACCAAATGTTTGAAATTTGTCCTTCTTGCATTTCTCTTGATGAGTGCAAACCAAAAAACTTCGGTAAAGTCTTTCTTCTTTTAAGCCATATTCAAGTATTACTGATGTGATTGTTCATTTGTCAATCCCATGATCTTTTTTCATTGGTCCATTTCATTCATTTATAAATATTATAAAGTGTTTATCTCTCTCATTGCAATTCTAGGATACAAATCACCCTTGCACATCCAATGACTCAGAAGGTTCTTACACTGCTGTCTCACCTCTTGACTTCATCAGTCTCTTCAAGTTCTGAACATGGAGATTCCAGAGGACTCCCACTGTGAAAACAAATTTCCATTGGGATTTGAGAGCTATTGACTTTGTGTACTTTGCTTTTAAATGTGTAAATAATGTACAATAATATTTATACCTCCTTTTGTACAGTGAAGCTGACAGAGGTGGATTAAGTCTTTTTTTTTAAATATAAAATTATCTGTAGTTTGTAAATATCCTATAGGATATCCTGAGCAGAAAGTTACTGAAACAATGCTTTTTGCCTGAATTCAGATCATGCTGTCAAATAGGTTATAGAGCATCATGGGAATGCAACAAGCATTCGGATATATTTTCTTCTAAAATGGGATTGATAGGTTTAATGGGAGTAATGCACAGAAAGCCCAGTCAGGTCAGTGCTACCCATTTGAGGTGTGGAACCATTTTACACTCAAACTGGCTTATGCTTATCTCACTGCTTGGGATACTATTTCCTCCGAATTGCAAGTTGATTGTATTCCGCTTTCCCATAATTAGTATGGAGAATCACTGGGTAATATGAATACAACTGAAAGCAATTCTGTTTGATTATTGGTATTGGCAGTGAGGGGGGGCAACTGCTTGACAACAACTTGAGTCGTGCTCCGTTCTGCTGTAAGAACTTTTAAATTGTGGTTAGCATCGCAGTTATCCTTTCAATTTTGTTTTTGTACATTTTTTAATAATATCTGATAGTTACGTTAGATTGTAAAGTGGGTGCTGGATTGATAATTTCCTTCCCATGCTGTACACTGTTAAAGACGTTGGCAGTCTAGAGTGAGGGAATTGTACATAGTGCAATAATGGAGAAGTAACAAGGAGTGAGTAAGAGAGCGATTTTAATTATGATTTCAGACGGGAGGTCCAATGCATTTTCCTGACAATCTTTATTTAATATATGCAGCAAGCAGTTGGTATTGAATCACAGTTGGTTGCCAGCTGACCTGATCAAGGAGGGGGAGCAGGTATAGAAATCTGGTGGCAATATTTCTCTCCAGGAAGGATCAGTAATAGAGGATGAGATTGGGTGAACCTTAAGCACAATTTATTGCTGAAAAAGAAACATACTGTGTAAGATTTTCATCTTACACTTAACCGGACAGGCACAAAATTACGAAATTTCTAAGGGAACAACAATATATGCTGCATAAGAATATCAGTGCCCTCTTTTCATCCAGTTTAAATTCTTGCTCCCTTTGAAATTGGGCATTCTTGCACCTGTCCTGATGTGTACAAGATAATAATCTTAGGTAACAAGTCTGTGTACAATGCTGTGCACAGTCAAGTGACTACAACACTTTAGTTCCATTTTCAACCACTAATAGTCCACCAATTCTCTGGGATTGTCGTTAACTCACCAGGAACTGAAGGTTAAACTCCAGCATGCTACATGGGGCAAATTTTGCTGGCAGAAAAAGGTTGTGTTCATACCCCTGTTTTCTTTGAAAACTTCTGATAATTTTTTGATAAAAATCGTAGGTGTAAAAATGGTAGATTGACTGACTGGCAGTCAAGAGCTATCCAATCAGGGTTCAAAGAGACTACTTGTTTTCTGATTTGCTGTGTGATGATACCATAATGATGGTTTGGTTGGGTCAGGGTGAGTGTTTGACAGTTGGTGGTCATATGATATCTCTAAAAATATGTTCCAAAGAGAGTTGGCAGCCCTTCCATCTATGCCAAAGTAATGGGGCAATGGACAGACTTAGCTCACCATCAACTGCCATCATAACCCACTTCCTGTTAGTGTAGACAACAGACTAAATTTGAAGACATCTTTTTGTTAGTTTCTGCATAAAATTGTTCCAGTCTGCATATCGGAATAACATGGGCATTGGAAGAATGTCAGAGCTTTTATGAAAAATGGTGCTCACGGAATGTGATTATTTAGTTTACACATTTTCAGTTTGTTACACTGGCTTTGGTAAAGACAACAATGGTACTATTGTACAGTTTACCATACTGTTATTACTAACCATAGATGACCACTGTATAACCGTAACCTATTTACACAATTCACTGTATTAAATGAAATGTAGATATACATTTGACCTTCAATTATGTCAAGCTTTATGCAATCACAGCTTGTTTATATATAAACCTGATGGCAGTAAGCCCAAGAGGAAGACTTGTAGGTTCATGCTGAATAGTGGAAACTGAAGCTACATTCTTTTTTAAATATAACCTGTGTTCAGCAATACATTCAAACAGGAACCATTGACATTATTTACTCTTCTATCTTGCAATTTGGAATGCAAGAGCTGTGTTGGCTACACTTTGAGCAAGTTAACAGTTGGTATTATGATTGAAAATAATCATCACCAACCAAATTCTGGAAGTGAATTTTGAGTTCACCTTTTCCAAGTTTAACGGATGATTTGATTAAAGTTTTCAACATATTGAGGAGAACCATAGGATAGATAAAGATGAACTATTTCTACTAGTTGCCGAGTCGAGAACGAAGGCTATAGTCTAAAAACTTTCAAGAACTTTCAGAAACAAAAATGGGAAATACTTGTTCACACAAGGTCATAGAAGTTTAGAACTCTCTTCCACAAAAGCCTGTTGATGCTAGCTTAATTGTTAAGCTTAATCCTGAGGTGAATAATATTTTGTTGGCCAAACATATGGGGAAAAGGCAGTATGTGGAACTAGGTTGCAGATCAGCCATGATCTCATTGAATGGTAGAACAGGCTCAGGAGGATAAATGGCTCCTCTTGTTTTGTCTAAAGGTAATCAACAGATTAGATAGTGCTGCAGACAGAGAAACACAGTTGACATGTTTTAGGTCAATTATCTTTCATCAACAGTATTTTGCTTTGTTTAATTGGAAATATGGCTTATTTGGTGTAAACGTGTGGTTAGGGGTATATTGGTTGAGATTGATGTCCAACTTTAACCCCTTTATAAGCCTTTACTTTGTGCAATAGTGTGAATCAGATGGGAGGGAATTGACAGCCAATTTTGGATCTGTGTGTTTCAGTTCCATCAGAGTTGACTTGTTTTAAAAATTGCATTTGTTACTTTACAAACTAAGCTTTCTATTGAATGTATCCTGTACTTCACTGATTCCGATACAACACTGCATTTGGGTGGGTAGTCCACTTAGTTCAGATAATGATCAGCATGTTCTCCAAGTGGTAGGAGGTCATTAGATCACATAATGGTGATCCTGAAACACTGTAGTGGATGTCAGTGTTTGAGAAAGCAAGATATTACAATTGCGCTGGTAAATCTTGAATCCCTCATCAGGTGAAATTTTCACACTGCAATTGCTGGATTTCTTTCGGCCATGGCAAGGAATGATTTTAAGTAGCGATTTATGAATCGAAGGTCAAAACATGCATTTAAGTTCAGTACTGTTACTTGATTTCAGTGATTTCTGTTTTAAGAGGAAACCTGTTCCTGATTTTCAGAGATAGCAGTTTGCTGCTTTGTTCAAGTTTCTATCTAATCACTACAATGCTATTTTTATATATTGGAGTTGGTGAATGCAGCTCCAGATGTTAATCTTCCTGTTTTTTAATCTCAGGAATTTTCTACCTAAACCTCTAGCATAGTTGAAGCATAACTTGTATTTTTGCATGTTAAACAATGATCCATTTGTGTTGACTTTACATAGTCTCTGCAGAGACACATTGTAAGCTTTTGAACATCTGTAAATTAGTAGCACTATACTCTGATGTAAAATACTTTTGTAAATTTTTAATTGATATCTTTTTAATAAATTGATATCTTCAAAATTTAGTGGGTCTGAGTTTTGAATGATCTTTACAAAGTTTACATACACATTTCTGTAAGCAGCGAGATGTCGGTCTGGAAATTTTAGACATTCGCCTGATCAACACTTGATTTAACCTCCAGTGAGACACCAACAGTATCCCCAGAGAAATAACTCAAGTACTGAGTTTACAAGGTGCTTCCCTTATAGGACAAATGATTAATTTGTTCCAGCAATCATGTAGGGCTGTCAAATGTGTAAAAATGTGTAAATGCTTCTGTGTGACAAATATAAGAGTCTCTAATATGACAAGGAAATTTAGGAGGAGCCTCCTTAACCAGAGAATGGTGTTAAATGAACTGGCTGAAGAAAATATCAGATGTATTTAAGATGTTACATAAGTAAATGAGTGAGAAAGAACTAGAAGTCGATGAGGTGAGATGAAATAAGTTTGAGTAGGAGAAGGCTGTTTTGGAACATAAAAATCAGCATGGACATGTTGAGCCATTTGGCCTCTGTGCTGTACTTTCTGGGTAATATCATGCAGTCATTAACGAGTTTTTCACATTCTTCTAGTTCCACTAGCTCCTGTCTGCACACTTTCAGCCTTTTTCTGATAGTGCAGCACTCTCTAGTAACAATACTGCATTTTGTAAACTCTTTGCTGCATAGCACAATTTTAGAAATTGTGTGATGGCACATTTGATCATTCGGAGTTAAGTTTCGAATGGAGAACACTTGTTTATAATTGTGATTGAAATTAACTTCCATCATGCTTCAAAAATAAATTTAAACATGGTGTTTCACAAAGATTTAATTCTAGTGTTGTGTAAACTAAAGGGGGAAATTTCATTTGCAAACATTTTTGTGATAAGTTCACGTATCTGACAGCTGCAGAAATTCTTGACTAAGAGCATACAATCTCCTTTTGGATTTAGCAGGATTGTCAAGTTAGTCATCAATATGTATGCAATATGCTGAAAGAATGTTAGAAACTCACTGGTATATAAGACTATACCAAGGTCTTGCTATGAATTGTGGTGGAGGCAAATAATAAATATGGGCTGGGAAGGTACTTGAAATTAAAGGGCATTAAAAACTGAGTTTAAGTCCGTGTCCTAATACTGACCAAGTCCTGTTCATCTATCACCTCTGTGCCTGTTGACATACACTGATTCCTGGCGGGGAATACTTTGATTGTTAAAATTCTGATTCCTGTGTTCTCTCTCTCTCTGCAGATCTACAACCTTCTACTGAGGCCCCTACGTTTTACTATCTCTTTAGTTTCTGATTTCCATTGCACCATCATTGATGGCCATGCCTTTAGCCACTCAAGTAAAAACTCTAATTCTCTCCTTAAACCTTTCCACTTTTAAGACCCTCCTTTTAAATGTACCTTGATCAAACTTTTGGCCACCTTCTTTTGCAGAGCAATGTCAAATCTTATTTAAATAATGCTCCTCCTGAGAGGCATCTTGATACACTGCATTTATACTGCACTTTTCATGACTATTGGATGAACCAAAGCAATTCACACCCCCAAGAAAGTATTTTTAGATTAGATTAGATTCCCTACAGTGTGGAAACAGACCCTTCGGCCCAACAAGTCCACACCGCCCCTCCAAAGAGCAAACCACCCAGACCCGTTCCCTTACATTCACCCGATTAATGCACCTAACACTATGGGCAATTTAGCATAGCCAAATCACCTAACTTTCACATCTTTGGACAGTGGGAGGAAACCAGAGCACCTGGAGGAAACCCACACAGACACTGGGAGAATGTGCAAACTCCACACAGACAGTTACCTGAGGCGGGAATTGAACTCAGGTTCCTGGGACTGTGAGGCAGCAGTGCTAACCACGGTGCCGCCCTTTTGGGGGGCAAGATTCTGAAGTGTAATTGCTGTCATAGGAAACATGGCAGTCAATTTGCATACAGGAATCTGCATAAGGATCAAAATGGTTTTTTGCTCTTTAGTGATATCACATGAGGGACAAATATTGGTCAGGAGCCAGGAGATGAACTCCTCTGCTTGTCAAATATGGGATATTTTATATCCACCTGAGTGAGTGGTTGAGTTTTAGGTCTCATCCCAAAAATAGTACCTCCAATGGTGAAGAACCCCCTCAGTATGCATTGCCATGTCAGCCTTGCTTTACGTATGTGCTCAAATCCAGCTATTTCTGCTCAGGGATGGCAATACACAGGCACTTTTATGACTGATGCACTTGAAATATTGATGCATTATCCTGTTTGGTGTTCTGAACATATTATTTTTCTTTAATTTTCTAATCAGTATGTTCAGATGTATTATCACATACCTCTGGAGGAGGTGGGACTTGAACCTGGGTCTCCTGGCCCAGTTTTCTGATGAAGGGCTTCACCTGCTCCTCGGATGCTGCCTGACCTGCTGTGCTTTCCCAACAACACACTCTTGATTCTGATCTCCAGCATCTGCAGTCCTCACTTTCTCTCCTGGCTGAGAGACAGGAACACTACCACTGCACTTCTGAACACATTATTTTTATATCCAGAAGTGCTCCCACACATAACTGAATGTATTCTTTCCTCATCATCATGCTATTTCTTTTTTATTTATTAACCACCACCTGTAAATCATCCATGTTCTCCAAGTGATCAAAGTTAGAAGTCACACGACACCAGGTTATAGTCCAACAGGTTTATTTTAAATCACAAGCTGCTTCTTCATCAACCACACGATGGCTCAAATTGATCAATTTACATGTAACTGAACACTTTTTTTATTTAAACTATTTTTTTGAAATCCATCTGTCAATATATGTTATTAAACACCTCTGGAGCTGGTGTGACTTGAACCTGGGCCTCCTAGTCTATTGCGAGGGACACTACCACTGCACCACAAGAGGACTGTTAAGTCTGATTTGAAACACCTGATGGAAGATAGTCTAGGTTTCAGAAGATCACATCTCTTGTAATGGTGATGCATTACAGATCACAAGGAGTCTGGGATGTTGAAACATTATCCACTTTTATATACATTTTGTATCACAGAGTGATGATTAGCGAATGTAGAGGATCCAATTTTCTATCCACATGGCTGACCAGGAATCTTGCCTGTTCTTACCACCTGCCATTGGTGTGTGTTAAAACTTTTGGTAGGTTGATGCTCAACCATTTTGGCTACATTATGAACTCACCTTCCTTGCTCAACAATCCCACAATGGGACACAAACCCAGATCTTCTGTCTGAGACCAGGGACACTATTACTACACTTAAGACCTCTGTCTCACTTATCCAGTCTCAGTTTGCCAAATCTCCTAGTCTAGTACAGAATGATGCAGTTGAATTAAAGGAATGGTAACTTGTTGCTCAAATAAGTCCCAGGTAATATTTTAGTGTCATGAACTGTCAAGAACAAAAATGAATGAACTTGGTAACAAAAAAAACACTCAATTAATTCACCATTTCTTTCTTGAAAGAAATCTGCAAACCAACTGTGGCACAGGACAGTTTAAGAAGACAGAGACACAAAGCGTGCTGTTTTCGAATGCAAGGCACGTGAGTGTGAGATCATTCAGTATGAACAAATATCACCAGTGATAGTGAGTGCCTAAGCTGAGGATGTGTGCCAGAAAAGAAACATCTGCATAATGTCTTTAGGAAGTGAAACATTCCAAGGCTTAGAACAGGACTGTTGAAGGGAGCAGTGGAAATTTTGGGACTGTTAACACAAAGCTTTTGTTAGCTATGCTTGTTAACTTGAATTATTCTTTTCTCATTATAAACATACAGTAGCAAATACCTATAACTATATCTAGAATGAGAGAGAGAGTTGAGTAAGTGATGGGCCTATCAGTTTATTGATATACATCAGATGATGACAAAATCCATGTCAATAGATCTCTTAAGTTATGGACAGAATCAAAATCCCCCAAAGTTAGAACCACAGAATCTTTAAGTATAGGAGTTGGTCAATCCATTCTTAGTACTTGTGTTGGCACTTTGAAAGAGTCTCCCTCTGTAAATTGATTTCTTTCAATTATTCATTTATTTTCCTTTTAAAGTTCATTATTGAATTTGCTTCCATCACCCTTTCAGATAGTGTATTACAGACCAAAGCAACTGGCCATGTAAAAAAAAATCATCTGCCCTCCAATTCTAGCCTGTTGATCATAGAACAATGCCCAGATTCTGAGGGACTGTTTATTTTCCAGTTGTCTCGACCTCAAGCTCTACATATTCTTTGTCAATTTCTTCATAATTTTAAAGCTCTATGCTTAGAGTTCCCCTCAGCTTTCAATCTTTCCTAGTAAGCCTTTAGGTTCTGATTATTATCCTTTTAGTCTTTCATGTACATTCTCAGTGACTCTCAATATATTTTACAATGTGGAGACCACAACTGTTCTCAGTTTATAAGGTTGCAAATTAGGAATCATCCAAGAAAATTCACAAAAAAAAAATCTTTGTTAAATTATTAATTTATAGGATGTAAAAATTACTGGCTAGGTCAGCATTTATTCCCCATTTTTAATTGCCATTGAGAAGTTGTCGGTGAGACATTTTCCTGAACTGGGTTTCCAGTGTGGTTTAGTTGGTAGGTATTTGCAGAAGAAGTGTGTAAAAGAAAAATGAATTATATTATGGATAAGTGTGATATGATTTGGTAGGAGAAATAAGAACAAATATCATTTGGTAAACGAGTCTAAAGAGATTAGAGGAACAAAGATATGAGAGTACGGATTCACAAGTTGTTAAAAGTTGTAGCAAATTTTAATAGGGCTTATAAAATACAAAACAATCAGTGAGATTCATGTATTGAGGCACAGAATCAAAAGTAGATATGTTCTTTGAAATTTTGTATTGAATCTTTATTCGACTACTGAAGCCTTCTGAAATGAACTTTCAAGCCACCCAGTTATGTTTTAAGAAGGGGAACATGGGATGGATAATAAGTGTCAGCTTTACCAGCAATGCTCGCATACCAAGAATGAACAAATAAGAAAATTTATGGGAACAAAATTGCAAGTTGGAAGTATGCCACCATGCCTGCATTATGTGGGGACAAAGTCCTGGAACAGCCTTCTTAACACCACCATGGATATAACTTTACAATGTAAGTGGTTCAAGTAAGTGGCTCACTACCCTCTTGACAAGGGAATTAGGAATGGGCAATAACTACTGGCCAAGTCAGTGATGCCCACATTATATTAATGAATAATTAAATTTAAAAATGACTCCCATTTTGCAAAGTTATTCCAGACTATCCTTTAATTCTGAGACACACTGTGAACAGAAGACAGAAGCAAGCTGTTTTTGTCATACTGTTTGCAGTTTTATAAACTGTTTACTTGAAGGGATAGTGGCTGGCTAGCAACAAGTGAAATCTCCAGAACATGGAACAACTTCAAATAGCAGACAGCTGCACAATCCAGAATTCCTCTCTGCTATTTAATAAAGGTTCTAAGTGCAGTTCACTTAGCTTTCACCTGGCACATATGCCTTGAAGACAGAATAACAGTGAGGGGGATGGGGCTGATAGGGATGGAGATGATGGGAATTTTCCAGGGGATTATAGTGCCCTCAGCAGGATGCATAAGCAATATGCTGAAAAATGTGTTGCTGGAAAAGCACAGTAGGTCAGGCAGCATCCAAGGAGTAGGAGAATCGACGTTTCGGGCATAAGTCCTGAAGAAGGGCTTATGCCTGAAACGTCGATTCTCCTACTCCTTGGATGCTGCCTGACCTGCTGCGTTTTTCCAGCAACACATTTTTCAGCTCTGATCTCCAGCATCTGCAGTCCTCACTTTCTCCTGCATAAGCAATATGTCTGGCCATATGCTCCATGTGAGGGACTTTTAAAGAAAGATTTGCATTTATATGGCACCTTTCACAACTACTGGATGCCCCAAAACAACTTACAACCATTGACATGTAGTTCCTATTATACTGTAGGAAATACAGCCAACAATTTGCACATAGCAAGTTCCCAGGTAGCAATGTAATATTGACCAGATAATCTGCTTCTGAGATTTTTGTTTGAGAGATAAATATTAGCCAGGACAATAAGGAATACCCACTGCCCTTCTGTGAATATATTCACCAATCTTTTACATCTACCTGCAAAGAAAGAGGGTAACAGTTTAACACCTCACCCATTAGAGCTATACTCACTCAGTACTGTATTACTCTACATTTTCAGTGTACTTTGTTGTGCTGAAGTCCGAGCAATGGGACTTGAACCCACAATGTTTAGACGAAACAGAAAGAGTTCTACTCACAACCACAGTTGACACCTTCCTGGTATACATTAGATGACCTATATTGTTTGGAATACACTGGCATATCTACTCATGTTTAATTCCAAGTTCAAAGACCTATTATAACTTGAAAGCCCTCAAGAAATTTTCTTCAACATTTAATATCAGATTATAAATGTGAACAAATTACTTTACATAGAGTATAGAATGCCTAGTGTGGAAACAGGCCACTTGGCCCAATAAGTCCACACCGACCCTCCGGAGAACATCACACCCAGACTCATTCTCCTACATTTCGCCTGACTAATGCACCTAACCTACACACCCTTGAACACTATGGGCAATTTAGAATGGCCAATTCACCTAATCATGCATCTTTGGACTGTGGGAGGAAACCAGAGCACCCGGGGGAAACCCACATAGACACGGGGAGAATGTGCAAACTCCACACTGGCTATCAACTCGTCTCACACACTATCGTCAGTCATCAAACATTTCTCTGTCAGTATCAGTGTATGCAGCCACCCTTTCACCTTTACCCCCATGTGGATTAGTAGGTAGCAGGCTCATCTCCAAGTCAAATAGTTGTGCATTTAATTCTCAAAAATCAAAATTGACATACCAGAGGGAATGCCGCTGTTGGAGAAGCTGTCCTTCAGATGAGATGTAAAAGTTTAATCTTCAGGCCAAAACCATACATTTAGTTCACAGAACCCTACAGGGTGGAAGCAGGCCATTCAGCCCTTTAAGTCTACACTGACTCTTGTAACAGTATCCCAGCCAGAACCACCAAATTCTACCCTATCCCTGTAACCCTGCATTTCCCATGGTTAATCCACCTAGCTTGCACATCCCTGAACACTACAGGCAATTTAACATGGCCAATCCATCTAACCTACATCCATCTAATCTTTGCACTGTGGGATGAAACTGGAGCACCCGGAGGACACCCATGCAGACACGGGGAGAATGTGCAAATTCCATACAGCCAGTTGCCTGAGGTTGGAATCAAACCTGGATCCCTGACACTGTGAAGCAGCAATGCTGATCACTGAGTCACTGTGCCACCCAATTTTTCAAACAACTTGAGTTTCATGAGGGATTTGGACAGAGTAGATATAGTAGACAACTCTTTCCATTGGTAGAAGAATTGAGAACAAGCCAACTGCAACTAAAAAGTTTTGTCAAAGGTGATATGAGGAAAAACATTGTTATGCAGCAAGTGGTTAGAATTTCGAACGTGCTGCCTGAGAATGTGGTCATGGCAGATTCAACTGCAGCTTTTTAAAGTCAATTGGATAAGTACCTGAAGGTAAGATATTTGCAGGGCTCGAGGAAATAGCAGGAGAGACGTTCCGACAGCACAGGCCTGATGGGATGAATGTGGTCCTTTCATGCTGGAGACGTTTGTGATCTAACAGCAACTTCACAGCAGGTTACAATGGGGAAACACATCTAATAACTTGGGTATCTCAACACCAGTAACAAAACATCGACAAATGCTATCTAATAAATATTAACAGTATAAATAACAGAAAACAATCTTTAAGCCTTAAAATGATTTTATTGAACTATTTTGCTTTGTGGATTAACAATATTTTGCAGGATTCCACAATCATCAGATATTATTGGTGTTCTTTACTCTTGCAATATTAAAGTAAGAAGGAACAGTCTGCTCAATGATGTGCTCTACGGATAAAGATAAAGCATGTATCTATTGCAAACAGTTCATTACATTCTCTCCTTCTTATGTTAAGGATTCATTCTTGAGCAATGTTTCTGATTTGTGAGGTCGACAGAATCATCATTTCCAGTATCAAGTTTGAATTTGATTTTCTTTTGTATCCACCTCTCACTCAGCTCCATTTTTTTGTCATTGTTCGTACTCTTTACTGTCCATTTTGAGGATTTTGGAAACTTCAAATACCCAAGGATGCTGCTTTTTGGAGGAATATTAATGTCTCTCTTACGCAGTCTTCTCACAGGGCAAGGTCTAAAAAACTGGAATCTTTGAAGATTTTTTCTTTTAAATATTATAATTTTGAACTTCCAAATTGTTGGACAAATTCTGGAAAGGTATAGACATCACCCCATCCAATGGTAGGAGTCATACTGATAAAATCATCCAAGTTCATCTTTGACTCTAAATTTGAACCAAGGTTACAGGTTAAATGATGCAAGTTTTAAAAGACAAAGCACCAAAATTGTAAACAACCTATTAAAATGATCCTCCAGCCATTGGAACAGATGTTCCTTATTTATCATAAACTTTTATGCTTTTGCAATCCTCTACTAAATATGCCCGTAACCAAAAATCAAACAGCATTTTACTGTAAGAAATAAAAATGTCCACAACTCTTCAATCCTCATGAACACACCTGAATTCTGACCTATGGTCACATCACATTAGGAAACATAACAAGAAAATGCCACCCAAAATATTGAAGGTAGTGTCCACCTTTGACCAGAAACTTAACTGGACCATGAACTGGTCACATCAATTTTTTCAATTTGCTACACAAGTGGGTTGGAGGCTGGGAATTCTTTGGTGAGTAATTCATCTCCTGATTCCCCAAAAGCCTGTTGGCAGTGCACAAGTCACTAGTGTGATGGAATACTGGGCTTGAATAGGGGCAGCTCTAACAACAGTTGAAAAGCTTGATATTTGCCCAGATAAAGTAACCTGCTTGGCAGCACCTCTTCTACCACCATCAAAATTGGATCCTTTTACCACTAATGCACAATGGCATCAATGTGTACTACACACAAGATGCATTGCAGCAATTTGTCAAGACTCGTTCTCCAGCAGAACATCTACCATCTAGAAAGAAAACAGCAGCAGATGCATGAGAACACCATCACTCGCAAGTTCCCTTTGAGTGCACACACTACCTGCCTTGAAAAATCATCATCGTTCCTTCACTATCACTGGGTCAAAATTGTGGGAATCCCTTCCCAACAACATTGTGTGTGTCCCGACATACATAGACTGCAGCAGTTCAGGAAGACAAGCCACCATCTTCTCAAATACAGTTAGAGACAGAAAATACATACTGTCATAGCCAACACCACATCCCTTGAACCAATAAGATTAAGTGACAACTATAAGCCAGGTAACATTTGAAAACTCCATTAGAAAGCATGCATTATCCATTTTGGTGCATCGTGATAAAGGTTTAAACACATCTTATTTCACTGACCTGAAGTTTGAATACAAGGATATGGTGGAGGAATCATACGCCACGTTCCATTAACATCTTTCATATGAGATCGATCTGAAGCAAATGTCTTCAGGTACAGATCTGCTCGTAGCACTCTCATTTTTCTGAACAAGAACAATAATACCATTTTCTGAATTATATTTTATTGTCTTTTCTCACATTGATTTTTTTAAATCTCAAATATTTTTCTCTGTCAGATGAAATGCTTCGAAAACACAAGACAGAAGGAAACAATCTGCTTTTTTTGCATTGATCGCTGTGGAAAATTGGAGTGATGTGAAAAAACCACCACGAAGTTCATCTGAATCAAAGTAGTCTCCACTTTCAAATATTCATTGATATGGTCTGGAGGATAATTTTCATTATAATTTTTCATTTAGACCACAGGGGGCTTGACATGCTAGAGAGCTGTCACAGGACTAAAATGTTGCAATAATTGGGGCAAAGCCGAGAAAGCAACAAAATAAGGAAAAAAGGCTGACTATGAAAATGTCAGATAAAGGAAAGATGGCAGAATCTATTGTTAGTTGGAAATTTGCCTTCTTTTTCTCATTTCTCTCCATTCAGAATTATTTTTCTTAGCATCTTGGCATTCACCCAAAACCTTGTCAGTTCTGGTTCCATACTTCCCTCGGAGTTTGGAAATTATGGGTTCAAATCCCACGCCAGAGAGCAAGGTTTTAGGATGACTGTCCCACTGAAGTTCTGAGAGAGTGCTACGCTGCCAGGAGTGCTGTATAATAGGACAGTCTTAAACGGAAGTCTTGTCTATTCCTTTGGGTGTAAAAAACTTCTGCTATTTCAGGAAATTCAGAAACGATGGTGGTGCAATGGTAGCATCCCTAATTCTGGGTAAGAAGGCATGAGTTCAAGTCCCACCTGTGTGATAATATGTCTGAACAGATTGATTAAAAAACATAAGCATTATCCCTGGCTTTTTGATGTCCCTCAACCAAGACAGCTAAAAACAGATTATCTAGTGATATTATCATGTTGCTGTTCATGTGTGCTTATTGTGCATCAATTGACTACTATATTTCCTATATTACAGCAGTGACTCCATTTTAAAAAGTAATTAATTGATCATTAAGAGCTTGTTTGCATTTTGAGTTAATGTTCCTTGCTGCCATATGATTTGATGGTCTATAGCAAATGTATCCGACAGTATCCTAACCAAATAGCCATTCTTTCACGCATGGGCTTAAACAGTTGTACATTTAGTTATTTGGGCATGGATCATCTGCATCAAATACAACTCACTTCGCACTTACAAGACCACAGGAACAGATAGAGGCCATTCAGCCCCTCAAGCCTATTTTACAATTTAGTGAGATTACGGCTGATCAGTGATCAAAAACTGTCTACTCCACTTTCGCCCATTTTCCTTATTTGCTTCGATTCACAAAAATACATCATCTCAGATTTAAAATTTACATTGATCTGGCTAGCCATTTGTAGAAGTTGGTTTCAAAATTCTTCCTTTGCATGTAGAAGCATTTTCAATTCACTCCTACAGGCCGCATGGTTGAGCTTTATCCTTTAGGTCAATTGCATTTTCAAGCTTATTGTCTCCATGGTTAGTAATGGTCATAAGATCTTCAACTATGAACACTGAAAAACTGTGAAGAACTAATCGGAGAACCACTTCTTAAACAGCAGCTTATCTCACCTTCTAAAAGCTGGTCTGATGAGATCTTCAGATCTGAAGGCTTCTTTCAAGTAAGTATCGAAAGGACATGGAAATGGAAGTGTTGTATCCAGGTCATAGATCTCACAGTGCTGTCCTCCACAATCATGAAGTAGGATAACATGGTAATCCTAATTTAAAATATTATTATTATTATTGATGTTTGCTCAACCAGCACATCAGATTACAAACTCTATATTTGGCATTACACATTTATGAATTATATACTACTGTAACAGATTCTTACCAGGTGTTTCTGTAATCAAAATATCCCAGAGCATTTGCACAATTAGTTACTGAATTAAAAGTCATAACTGTTACAGGAAGAAATGCTTTGCATCCTGACCTACTCAGAAACTTGGCCCAGCATACTTCAATTTTAAAACTCTATTTTTAAAAATTCTTTCATGTTCTGTAAGCATCACTAGCTCAGCATTCGTTACCCATCCCTAATTGCCTTTGAGAAGCAACTATTTTGAATGGCTGCAGTCCATCTGGTATAGATACATCCACAGTGCTGTTCTTGTGTTTGCATGCCTCCATAGTCTTGCCTCTCTCTATCTCTGGGGTCTAGATTAGAGTGGTGCTGGAAAAATACAGCAGGTCAGGCAGCATCCGAGGAGCAGGAAAATCGACGTTTCAGGGCAAAAGCCCTTCATCTTCTCTCTATCTCTATTGTCTTCCAGCATTACATTTCTCAGAGGTATATGTGTGCATTCAATCTGGGCTCTTACACTTCTCTAATTTTAACTAGGCCTTGCCATCAGCACCTAGGCCCTAATCTCTGAAATTTCCTCTGCAAATCCTTCGATTTCTCCCTCCTCCTCCAAGATGCTTCTAACAACCTTCCTCTTTGATAAATGTTTTAATCCCCTGTTCTAACATCTTCCTATCTCACTCATTTCCAATTTTGGCTAATAATCCCTACAGTGAAGCTTTACAATATTAAAGGTGCTATAAAAAAAATGTTATTGGTTGTGGGTGGAAGGTTTGCCAAGATGTAATAAGAAATGCTCGCTTAGCTTTCAGTACTGCCTAGGAATCTTTAGAGATTCACCTGAACTGGTAGATATGATGTACATAGATTTATACAAACTAATATTGTGAAATATGTCTATATTTTGTCATTGCACATAAATATTAGGTAGACAAAGAAGAATCATAGCTGTATTTACTATTCCACACGGAAGTGTCAGTCTAAATTGTGGCTTGAAATTGGTTGAAATCTGGCTGGGTTCTCAATTAATTTTGCCAGAGTTATGTCATACATAAGGTGGAATTCTATTTTGTCTTACAATGAATTATACAACAACTTATACATATAAAACACCTTTAACGTGATGAAATGTCCCAAGGCTCTTCACAGGACCATTATAAAACAAAGGCCCTGAAGAAGGGCTTATGCCCGAAACGTCGATTCTCCTGTTCCCCGGATGCTGCCTGACCTGCTGCGCTTTTCCAGCAACACATTTTCAGCATTATAAAACAAAGTATGGCCCCAAGCCACACTTAGGTGACCTAAAGCTGGGCCAAAAAGATGAGACTTAAAGACTACCTTTAAAAGCAAGGTAACAAGAGGAAGAGATGAACAGAGAGAATTGCAAAGCATGATGAAGAAAACATCAGCAAAGATGGAATGATGAAAAGCACACATTTCCAGGAGTGTCACAGGGTTGGAAGAGATTGGAAAGATAGGGAGAGGATAAGGCCATGTAGGGGGTGACAATAAGAATGAGAAATTCAAAGATTTTGTCTGACGAACAGACAATGTAGGTCAGCGAACACAAGGATAATAGGTGAATTGGACCAGATGCAAATTTGCACAGGGGCTGCAAATAGATTGGCTCAGACTGTTGTCAGTGAGAGCAATGGAGTCAGTAGCTGTTAAATGGAAGTTTGAGCAGAGTCTGAATCAATGGCTTCAGTCTTCTTGGTATTGAATGTCAAAAAAGCAATCTGATAATCGCGCAAAATTGGAGGATTTGAAAGAGGTGAACATAGAACATAGAACAATACAGCACAGAACAGGCCCTTCTGCCCACGATGTTGTGCCGAACATTTGTCCTAGCTTAAGCACCCATCCATGTACCTTTCCAATTGCCACTTAAAGTTCGCCAATGATTCTGACTCTGCCACTCCCACAGGCAGCGCATTCCATGCCCCCACCACTCTCTGGGTAAAGAACCCACCCCTGACATCTCCCCTATACCTTCCACCCTTCACCTTAAATTTATGTCCCCTTGTAACACTCGGTTGTGCCCGGGGAAAAAGTTTCTGACTGTCTACTCTACCTATTCCTCTGATCATCTTATAAACCTCCATCAAGTCACCCCTCATCCTTCGCCGTTCCAACGAGAAAAGGCCGAGAACTCTCAACCTATCCTCGTACGACTTCCTCTCCATTCCAGGCAACATCCTGGTAAATCTTCTCTGCAACCTCTCCAAAGCTCCCACATCTTTCCTAAAGTGAGGCGACCAGAACTGCACACAGTACTCCAAATGTGACCTAACCAAAGTCCTGTAC
>NC_057713.1:96747614-96750249 GCF_004010195.1 Chiloscyllium plagiosum
GTTTCATACTCTCCTCTTCAACAATACGGTCCCTCTCGTTTGTAAATACTGAAGAAAAGTACTCATTCAAGACCTCTCCTATCTCTTCTGACTCAGTACACAGTCTCCCACTACTGTCCTTGATTAGACCTACCCTTGTTCTCGTCATTCTCATGTTTCTCACATACGCATAAAATGCCTTTGGGTTATCCTTGATCCTATCCGCCAGAGATTTTTCATGCCCTCTCTTGGCTCTCCTAATCCCTTTCTTCAGCTCCCTCTGGCAATCCTGTATCCCTCCAATGCTCTGTCTGAACCTTGTTTCCTCAACCTTATGTAAGCCTTCTTCTTCCTCTTTACAAGACATTCAACCTCCCTCGTCAACCAAGGTTCCTTCACACGACCATTTCTTTCCTGCCTGACCGGTACATACATATCAAGGACACGTCGTTTCTGTTCCTTGAAAAAGTTCCACATTTCCACGACATTCTTCCCTGACAGCCTATGCTCCCAATTTATGCTCCTCAGATCCTGTCTTGCAGCATCGTATTTACCCTTCCCCCAATTGTAAAACCTACCCTGTTGCACGCACCTATCTCTCTCCATAACCAAGGTGAAAGTCACAGAATTGTGGTCACCATCACCAAAATGTTCACCCACTAACAAGCCTATCACTTGTCCCAGTTCGTTACCAAGTACCAAATCCAATATGGCCTCCCCTCTGGTCGGGCAATCTACATACTGAGTTAGAAAAGCTTCCTGGACACACTGCACAAACACCACCCCATCCAATCTACTTGATCTAAAGAGCTTCCAATCAATATTTGGGAAGTTGAAATCACCCATGACGACTACCCTGTGGCTTCTGCACCTTTCCAAAATCTGTTTCCCACCCATGACTACTACCCTGTGCCTTCTGCACCTTTCCAAAATCTGTTTCCCAATCTGTTTCTCAATCTGTTGTGGGGTAGTACAGAATGTTTTCAGCGGGAGTGTAAAATGAATCCTATGGCCTTGGATGGTGTTATTGAGAGAGGGTAACAGTCTGAGGGAGTTAAGGATAGACATTTCTCCCAGATACAGTTAGAAGTCTGATAAAAGGCCTTAAAGAATCTTGAATCATCATCAGAAAACAGCTTAAGCCATTCTTGAGCACTGTATTGCTATTTGCTCTGGTTTATTTTTATCTCAGCAAACTACTATTCTAACTCCAACTTCCCTTTTGTCTCCAAATCAACAAACATTGTCAGTTTCCAAATCTGTGTCTGTTTTCCCCATACTTTCATGGTTGAATGTCTTGAATATGAATTCTGCCCTGCCAGAATGCTGAAACCACCCTTTGTAAAGTTGTCCTCTAGCATCCTCTGGAGGGTTAGTCTATTCCTCTTCTCATCAATCTCAGCTTCTCGGTGTCTTCAATGTGGGACAGCTGAGTGGGACAGACCTCACTTGGTTCCACTCTTACCAAGTGGTTATCTGTATTATCAACAATCCTTCTCTTTACAATCCTGCATTGACATTATCTAAGTAGAGATATACTGATAGTGGAGACATTCCAGAGAGGTTCACTCGGTTGATCCCAGGTATGAAGGGATTTTATGAGGATAGGTTAAGTAGATTATGCTCATACTCATTAGTGTTGAGAAGAATGAGAGGCGATTTTATTGAAAGATATAAAATTCTTAGGGGGCTTCACATTGTACATGTGGAGAGGTTGTTTCCTCTTGGTTGAAGAGTCTAGGATCAGAGGGCATAATCTCAAAGTAATACATTGTCTAGATAAGACAGAGGTAAGAAGGAATTTCTTCTCTTAGAGGGTAGTGAATCTGTAGAATTCTTTACTGCAGAGACTGGGTCACTAGCACTATTCAAGACTGAAATAGACAGACAGATTTCCTTTCAGTAAGAGAATAAAGGGTTGAGGAAAAAGCAGGAAGGTAGCTCCGAGGGTTATCACATCAGTCATAATTTCATTGAATGGCAGAGCAGACTTGATGGGGCGAATGGCCTACATCTGCTCCTAGATCTTATAGTGTTTAATATTATAATAGCCTGGAGCAACATCTACTCTGGCACCATTTCTTTGAGCTCAAGTGGTATTTACCAATTTAAATATCTCAGAACTCCCTTCACCGAGGAATCTATTCTTGTTACCTTCCTCATCTACTTTCTGTTCCTCGGTAACATTGTGCAAAAGGATTTGTTGAGTCTACTTGAGAGGGCAAAATGCCCTCAGTTCTGCCTTAGCTGAAAAACAGCAGCTCCAATAATGTATTTTGAAGAAGGATAGTGGTGTTCTCCCTGGTGTCTAGGGTAACATTATTGAAATAAATAAGATGTTTAAGAGAATTTGATAAGGTAGATTTGGAGAGGTTGTTCTCCCATGTGGAAGAGGCTAGGATCAGAAAACATCACCATCTGCAAGTAAGGGGTAAGGGGCTGCCCATTTAAAGGACAGACGACGAGCAATTTCTTCTCTCAAGAGTCTTTACTGCAGAGAGCTGATGAGGATGGGTCATTAAATATATTCAAGGTTGAGAGAGACAGATTTTTTAATCATTAGGGGAAATCAAGAGATTGAGTAAAATCAGTAAAGTGGAATTCAGGACTATCAGATTAGCCGTGGTCTCACTGAATGACTGAGCAGACAACCGGC
>NC_057713.1:96750749-96755094 GCF_004010195.1 Chiloscyllium plagiosum
TTATCCTCCATCTGGAACACTCATGGCTTTGCCATTGGCACACTGGCTGCAGAATGTATTATCTAAAGGTGCACTGGAACAACTCACCAAGACTCATTTGAAAATACCTTCCAAAGATGTGACCTCTGCTACCTAACAGGACAGCAGATACATGACTTATCAGCCAACTCACCCACTGTCCTGTGTTGAATATGCACTGTTGTTCCTTAGTTTTAGTTCATTCAAAATTCTTAAATGTCCTTCCTCACAACAGCATGTTCTTACACCCCAAGGACAGTAGCAGTTCAAGGAGGTGGTTCCACATCTATCCGTGGGCAGTAAATGCTGGGCCATATCCCATCAATGAAAGAAAGTTATTGATCTCCATGAGTTTGTGTAATGATATGTAACACTTCGCCATTACACTTCATTCCTTTCATTTTGAAACAAACTTTGTTTCAGTAATGTTTTGCACTGCTATGTACTGTACATTATTCAGGTTGTCCAATAGCCTGTTGCAGTACCTTACTTAACTCTCCTAATTTTCTAGCACCTAGGTTGATATTTCAGTATAGCACTAAATGATTGGTGCTGGATTTCAGATTTAGGTATGTATGGAAAATGATATACCACCAATTGATTTTTGAGGGTCTCTCCAACATTGTCCTGTACAGGGCAAACGTGGAACCTGTGAAAAATTTGCAGTAAAAAGTTGTGTGTGGGGCTGTGTCTGTGCGTTATTTGGAGACTTACCCACAAAGGCAGTTGCAGCAGCAGTCTTATCGTTAGTGTGCAGTCCGGATGCCCCGGAGAGGGGATGGGGGCTTGTGCGCTTTGTGCTGGGGGGCAGGGGCAGTGTTGAACTGGATTGGACGAGGTGTGGGGGATTTGGACTGGTTGGCGGGCAGGGGACGGGTTTGGACTTGGTTGTGGGGCGGTGTGGTTGGGAGCAGGATGTCGCACAATGTGTGCTGCTGCAGTCTCTTGAATAGGGAGCAGACTTTAAAACTCCAAGTCCCAGAGGAAAGGCATTTAATCGATTTTCTGAACAATCGACTGTCCGAACGAAATAGTGCCCACCTATCCTATTCAGATAATCGGATTTCCACTGTATTTCTAAGTCCCTTCTCTGTTTTGCCCCCTTCCAGCAAAGGACAGCTCAGTGGTTAGCACTGCTGCCTCTCAGTGCCAGGGACACTGGTTCAATTCCAGCCTCAGGCGACTGTCTGTATGGTGTTTGCGCATTCTCCAGTGTCTGTAGGTTTCCTCTGGGTGCTCCGGTTTCTTCCCCTAATCCAAATATGTCCAGGTCAGGTGAATTGGCCATGCTAAATTGCCCATAGTTTTAGATGTATTAGTCAGTGGTAAATATAGGGTAGGGAATGGGCCTGGGTGGGTTACGCTTTGAAGGGTTGGTGTGGCCTGTTTCCACACTGTAGGGAATCTAATCTAAACTACATTCTGAAGAGGATGCCCCATAGTTCGTAGATGACCACTCGCTTTCACTTCCTCTTACACAATTGTCTTCATGGTATATGGTCTGTAAGTACAAGTCTTCTCTGTGGCTCTTGTACTTTTTAATCTACTACTTTTGATTTACTCACAAAAATCATTCCAAATGAATTTTCAAGATCGAAAAATAGTCAGTCCTTTAAGGCAGTACTAGCTGCTTTCCACTACATTTGGAGATTTTGATTCTTGACCTCTGCAAGCAGTTTGAGCTAGTCTATAGTGAAAATGCCTGTTCTGAATTTGGGGCTGCTGTCGATGACCTTTCCATTCCTGGCAGCAGTTGCTCCTGCAAGACTCTGAGCATCTGTTATTGAAGCAGATCCTGATTACTCTAAACCTGCTTGGATGATAGCAGGTTCAAGGGTGCAAAATTGTAATTCTCTTTGTGGCTTGGACTCAATTATTAACTAAATTATCGCATTTAATGTGATAACGTGTTGGTAATATGTTAGTTATACTGTTTGAGGATAAATGTAGGCCAGAACATGAAATACTCCCTCCAGTTGTTCTTTGAAACAATCGAATTGAATGTGTTTACACCCATCTGAGAGAGCGGGTGGAGTCTCCATTAACAATTCATGTGAATGGTGCCACCTCCGCCTGTGCAAACATCCCATTCCCACCCCACCATTTCCTGTTCCCAACTTCATCATGCACATAACGTAGTACTTGTGTACTGGCATCAACCTAGATTTTTATATATTTCAAAGTCTGAGTCAATACCAAGTGATGTAAGTCTTGGTTTGAGTTATTTAGATTTTATTTTACTGAGGTGAATATTTCTGCTGCTCTGCACAATTATATTCCCACAGCTCTGAAAATGCATTATTACCTTGATGTTGGATGCTGTACTTCTTTTTCCTTGGGATTTAAACATATATAAATCTGGCAACAAGGCATTAAATATGTGAAGTAGCATATGCATGCAGAAAGTGCACCAAGTGTTGATAAATTTAGAAAAAGATGACACTTGCAACTGATACCTCTGTGTTGTTTTGCAAATTGCAAACAAACAGCTACACTCCTGTTTGAGGCCCTCTTTCCAAATTTGATATTCCCGAAACACATCTTAGTGCCAGCCAGTTGCATTCAAGGTAGTGTGATTTACAAGGTTGAACAGTTCGTTGATGAGGCCTCATCTGGAGTACTGTGTCCAGTTCTGGTCATCCTGTTATAGGAAGGATATTATTCAGCGAGAGAGAGTTCAGAAGAGGTTTATCAGCCTGTTGCCAGGAATGGAAGGTTTGAGTTATAAAGAAAGGCTGGGATTTTCTTAATTGGAGCATAAGACATTGAGAGGTGACCATATAGGGGATTATAGAATCACAAGGGGTATAGATAGGGTTAATGGGAGGTGTAGTTTTCTCGAGGATGGGGGAGTTTCAACACTAGGGGTCATCTACTTCAGGGGAGAGGTTTTAAAAAAAGATATAAAGAGCAATATTTTTACACCAAGGATAGTTCGAGTGTGGAATGAACTTCCTGAGGAAGTGGTGGATGCAGATATGGTTACAATTTTTCAAAGCTACTTTGGATAAGTACATGATTAGAAAAGGTTTCGAGGGCTATGGACTACAAGCTAGTAGGTGGGGCTACTTTAGTTTGAGTTTATGGTTGGCATGGACTGACTGGTCTGATGGTTCTGTTTCCATACTGTATGATTCTATAAGTGGCTTTGCAGCAGTGCTTCAAGGTGGTGACACCAAACAAAAGTGTTGTATTTTGGAAAAAAAATGTTTATATGTGGAACTGAAGACAGGCCAGCTCCTAAGCCCAAACCCTGGCCTGTCTCAAAAATGAGACCTGAGGCTTCAGTGTGGTAGACGACTCATCGTTTGAATAGTTCTAAGCTGTAAATGATTTTTTCATCTTCTGTGGATACCCTCATGACTGAAGGGCTTGATGCGAGATCGTCATAGATGACCAGTTCTGACTGTTATTGTTGGTCCTTTGGAGGAACTTCTGCATCTGTGCCATCTCTGATCATCTTCTTGGACATGTTGGATGCTGCAATTTTGGTGCAGATGCTTCTTAAAACATACAGAATCAAATTTCAGTGCTGGCTGCCATATGGGCTAGACAGCTGTAGGAGGTTACTCAAGTGAGGTGCTCTGCAATGTAGAAGTTTGAGGTTTTTTTTCTTGTCTTGTAATATTTATACAAAACACCTGAAGTATTTTGTCCTGAGACGTTGTCTATTGAAAGTCTGTGTTCATCCATTCAAGAAATATTGCCTTCAAGTGAATTTTCTGCAGGATGGTCTACTTGCTATTGAGTCCTGCATGATGAATCACTTCTGGTTTTCCTCTGTCATGAAATTCTTATGACAGCCTCTGGTGACTTTGGACGCATTCCAGAAATTTGTGGTATTTATAGGGCAGTCAAGATGCTGTATCATTTAGCACAACGGTGGGGACAGTGACCTGATAGCATTAATCTGAAAACTAAAGTCCAAACTATGAAGCTTGTAGGTGTAATATTGGAGCTGAAAATGTGTTGCTGGAAAGGTGCAGCAGGTCAGGCAGCATCCAAGGAACAGGAGAATCGACGTTTCGGGCATAAGCCCTTCCTCTGGAATGAGGAAAGTGTGTCCAGCAGGCTAAGATAAAAGGTAGGGAGGAGGGACTTGGGGGAGGGGCGTTGGAAATGCGATAGGTGGAAGGAGGTCAAGGTGAGGGTGATAGGCCGGAGTGGGGTGGTGACGGAGAGGTCAGGAAGAAGATTGCAGGTTAGGAAGGCGGTGCTGAGTTCGAGGGATTTGACTGAGACAAGGTGGGGGGAGGGGAAATGAGAAAACTGGAGAAATCTGAGTTCATCCCTTGTGGTTGGAGGGTTCCTAGGCGGAAGATGAGGC